>NW_025336481.1:4315865-4533404 GCF_004798865.1 Varanus komodoensis
CCTAAAAGCTGGTTCTGGCCTGGGAGTGTGTGGTTATGGTAGCAATACTGATATATGCAAGCATTACATATCTCTTGCCATGATGGTCCCATATAGCTACTGAAAACATGGAAGGTTCTGAACAGAGATGAGAAGATCCGACCTCTTTTCCCATGCTTGACCTTGGCCAGGAAGTGAGTTGAGCTGAGCTCAAGTCCATGAATGCTTGGGAAGACCGGCTTCTTTGTGCAAAGCATATAATTCTTTTCCAAAAGTATGCCAAGCCCACAAGTCAGGTATATGGGAGCTTGGACTTGCTTCCTGCCAGGTGCCTACACAAATGCTCAGTGCAAAGTGGACTTAAGTTGATTTTTTTTTTTTAGGTTGAAATTTTTTATTTAAATAAAAACATACTATAAAAGTTACAAAAGGCACAAAAGTGCAACGTTACAAAATTAGAAAAATATACCATCCAATATTTACAAGGTATCAAAATGCCAAATGTACACACATTTACAGGATTCCCAAACTTTACAAATCAGATTTACAAAAAGAACGTTCTACAGACTTCTCCTTGATAGGTTCATGCCGTGCGTCTCACCAGGGCAGAGGAAAAGCAGGCTGGAGTCTGGGGAATGGAGCTGAGGAAATTTGGTGGATTCCCACCCCCACAGTGGATCCCAACTTGGTTGATGGTACAGGATAGGCATGAATTTGGCCACTTGTTTCTGCTTTCCAGAAAGGACAGGTGAGCAGACAAATTTCTGTTTTCTGTGGTTCTCCAAACATCGGCTAAATGCTCATTGCTGCTTATTTACTGCCTCCATTGCTGATTTCTGTTCATTTCACGTGGATGGAAAATGTTTTTGCAAAATAGCAGGGGAAATGTGCATGAAGCCAGTGAGATGTTGTGGTTAAACAACTTGGGACTGGGGACCTGGGGAGATCCAGATTTATGCATTTATGCACATATTTTTTAAAAGGCCTTCCTAGGCAGCTCATAACAGCATATTAACATATTAAAATAACATAGTAAGCATATGTATAAACAATGTATTAAAAACAATTAAAAGATTAAAGCATCAATATAACAAAAACATAAAAAGGCCAACAGCATTCACAGAGCTAAGTATTAAAAAATACCAGTCCATGTTTGTCCATGAAGCTCACGGGGTGACTGTGGACCAGCCTCCCACTCTCAGTCTGATCCGCTTCCCAGGGTTGTTGTTGTGAGGGCAACGTGGAGTAGAGGAGGACCATGGAAGCCACCCTGTGTTCCTTGCAAGGGAAAAAGGTGAGATATAAATGCAATGCATCCATAAGACTTTTCCCCAAGATGTGTTCTTTTACAGCATAAAAATGCATTGTTGTTGCTTTAAATGCACATTTTAGGATGCAAAGCATCTTGCAGAATCTGCACAGTTTCAGAGAGCAAGTTCTGCTTGCATCTGAGCTTGGATTGGTGAACCTGGCAAGTTTGCATGAGTTGCAAGCTTGAACAAAAGTTTCCTGTACGCCTTGCTTCAGGGAATCACAGATGAAGCTGCCTGTAAAGCAGTTCCGATCCATTGTGAGGGTCTAAACAGGAGCCAGTCCTGCATCTCAGAATTCTTATGCCTCTGTCCTTTCTATGTTATTTATTCTCCCTGTCTAATCTCTCTTACTGCCAACACTTTTGTGCCCTTCTGGCCTAGCTAAAAATAACTTGCCCCCGTCCTTGGTGTGCTTATGCAGAGATCACCATTGTTCTATGCGATGGGATGCAGTTATTACTCTGTCGGTCTGATCTGGCAACATGATGCCTCCGTAAAATTACAGCTAGATTATTGCATCACCCTCTATGTGGTGCTACCCCGGGAGAGCATCCAGGTGTTTACGTTGGTGGAAAAGGCTCAAGCAAGCCTGCAAAGTGTTGCACAGTATCAAGATTACGTCACTCCAATAGTGAAAGTTCTGCAATGATTACCAGTTTTTTCCTGGACTCAGTCCAAGGCTTTCCTTTTAGCCTTTAGTAGCCGAAATGGCTAAAGGCCCGGCTATCTCAGAAACTTCCTAGCTTAGTATGAACCTGCTGAGTTACATCAAGGAGAGAAGCCCTTTTGAAGATACCTCATTTGCAGAGCCTGTGGGAAAAGACTTTCTTCGGTCTTTCTCCTGGACTTGGGAGCACATGCCCTCTGGATCTTTGACTGGTTTGCATCTTCTTTTTTTTTAAGGAAGAAGCACATCATTTTAACCTGGTTTTAGAACAGTTGTTCTGGCATTTGGGGGCTGTTTATTGCTTTGCTCTATTTCTTTATTAGACTATAGGCTTATTTTTAAAAATCTCTGTAGAGATTTGGTTAGCTTTGGTTTGCTTCAGAGGAGTGATAAGAAATGCAATAAATTCATAACCATGGCGACATGCGTCATATCAGCATTTCTTGTAACAGAGTCTAGCTTACTGCAATCCCATTGAATTGATCTGCTGCAGACGGGACCTTCCGAGCAAAGGCCTAAAGCTCCACTGGAGAAGAGAACGAGGATCCTAAAGCTCCCTTGAGAAGGGGGGGTCTCTTTCCAATGCCCCCTTAGGTCTGCCTCTCCTGAACTTGCACCCATCAAGCTCCCTGGGCCAGTGCCTTTAACCGAGCCTCCTCTTTCACCTGAAACCAAACATCTCAAATCCAGTTTGCAAATTGCGCATGCAGAATTCAAGTGGTGAGATTAATTTGGTGGATTAGGAATAAGGGTGAATGCATGCATCCACTCAGGCAAAAGACTGGCAAATGTTGCTTGCCAGTCCATTTCACCAGTGGCAGGTCAAAGATGCTTTGCAAAATTCATATTTCCTTGGCAAGCAAAGGGACATCCTAATGCTCTTGGGGTGGCAGCGGGAGGAAAGGCATGGAACCAGCAGGGCTGGCGACCTCCTGCTGGGAAATCGCTTCTCTTCTGAGCCTGAGATGTAATTAATGCTCATTCACTTTTAAAGCTCACTTACTTTTTTGCTCAGACTCTTGATAGATTGACCTATTCAATGGAGAAGCAGAGCAATCAGAAGCATGGTGGTGCATTCATATGAGAGCTTTTTGGCAGTATTCAGAAAACCAAGGATCATTTAGTCTCATTACTTCTCGGCTTCCCATCTGAAATTTCTCTGGTTTCTGCCTCCCCATCTCACTTGCTGCTGTTAGAATCTCTAGCTGGCTTATTAACTCCAAATTGCTTCCTCTGGATGGATCCTGCAGGGACCAAAAAAAAAAAGGGCGGGGGGTCCATATGAACATATTGCAAATCCAGAAATTGCAGCCTTCTGGCCCAGTTCCACCAAGGGCCTGGCAATGCTCAGCTTCAGGACGCTAATGTTCCACTGCCTCAGGAAATGTGCCAGACATGAAATTAAGGCCAAATCGGAGAGTTCTTGACTCCTGGGCAGAGGTCTGCTCTAGACTCCTCATCCAAGGATGCGGTTTGCAAAGTACACTCACAAGAAGGACCATCAGGGCTCCCCTGAGCTGCATCTGTCTGCTTTAAAAGATCCACTACCCTTGTTTTCAGAAATCTTTGTTCTGGCTGCACCTTGTCCTCCTGTTTTCTGTCCATCTTCGGGCATCGACCAGTTGTCCAGAATGCTCTGGACCCCTGGGCTGTGGGCAGCAGGTGAGCAAGCTGGCATCATGGACTTACTTGGACTCACTTCCTGCCAGATGTCCACACAACCCTGGGTGCAAGGTGGACTTAGGGCTGAGAGTAAATGGAGTTTGGTGCTGGAGTCCAGTGAGCTGGGCCAAGGACATTTGAGGGATCCCCACCCCAAACGGATTCCTCAGACATTGCTGATTCCCCATGCAGGGAAAATCAAGCAACTGGATCAATCTTTCCCTGTTGTGTATCCTCCAGATGCTTCAGACTATAAATCCCATTGCCCCTAGTGGTGGGGTTTTGTAGTGCATCATCTGGGAGGCACCTGCTGGGGGGAAGCTGAATTGGATCAAACTGTGCGTGTGTCTGAGATGATCGACGTGCCTATCTGGTACTGCATCAGATGGCAAGGCCATGTGATGGAAGATCTCTCCATACAGACAGCCATTTCCTCCATCTAAGTGCACAGAAAATTGACGCATCAGAGAGAAGGCGATGTTCCAGCCTTTTCTAAATTGAGGGGATGTTTTTGTATCGTCTCTGCTGTCTTGCCCAGCGTCCCTTAGTGCCCAGATACTAAGCCAGGATCTCAGTCAACAAATCACAGTAAAGCTCAAGCAGCACAGAGACTAAGAAACAATCCATCAGACACGGCGGGTGCATTTACCAGAAGCTTCCAGGGCATAGGGCAAGCAAGAACCAGCGGTCCAAGTGCTCAGCAGAGGTTCAGTGCTGAGGTTTCAGGCAAGACTTTTCATGAAGGTCTTGTCAAGGCAGCAAGGACAAGGAGTCAGGTGCAGAGGCAAGTCTGGATGTTTCAAACAAAGTATTGCCATATGGTAACTGAGAGCAGAGAAGGGAGCCAGTGTGGCGTAGTGGTTAAGAGCACGGGACTGGGACTCAGGCGATCTGGGTTCTAGTCCCCGCTCAGCCATGGAGCCAACTGGGTGACTTTGGGCCAGTCACAGACTCTCAGCCCAACCTACCTCACAGGGTGGTTGTTGTGGGGATAAGATGGAGGAGGAGAATGATGTAAGCTGCCTTGAGCCCTTTGTAGGAAAAAGGCAGGATATAAATTTAAAAAAAGGGGGGGGAATAAATGGCACTTTCTCCTAAAGAAATGGAGATAAATAGCATTGTCCCGAAGAACTTTCCCAATTGTTCATAAATGATCTGGAATTAGCAGTGAAGAGGCTGAGTTTGTTGATGCCACCAAACTGGGGTGGTTGATATCAAAAGGGATTGTGAGGTGCTCAATTCACTCCCTAGACTGATTTAGGATCAAATATGAACAGCAGAACTTCAAACAGACGGCACTAGGGCTCTCTTAGAAGCAACACACAGACCTTGCTAACCATTTGTGCCGACTTGTGAGCAGCTTTAAATTAGCCGAGCTGGAACGAGCCGGCTGCCGCAAACAACGGCCCTTCAACTCGGAGCTTACCTTGCAGATAGATTTCTACTTCTTTGGCCCTTCACCTGGACCCCTCTTACAGACACCCGTGGCAGACCTGAATGTTACATTTGATGCAAGCTGTGGATTGACCTATGGACTAAGCCAATTTCTTGCGATCTCTCAGTCTTGGCAAGGGAATGCGTGCGGAATCTGGTTTAGTGGGAACCTGCTGAAATTTCTCAGCTTGGCTTCCTGGACTCTGACCTGCCTTCTCTCTGCCCTGGGTCCGCCTCACACCAGGTGCTCACATGGGCGTCTGGCGGGGAGCATTTCCATGTGAGCCCGTGAGACCAGCTTGTCCTCATGCCACCCCAAGGGTGTCCACGTGCAAGTACAGTTCTACTTCCACACATGCACTTTCCATACGTTGTGCAAAGCATTTCATACTTTTTTATTGGCTATCTTGCTCAGGTGTGCACAATCACAAGTCCACCAGTCTGCTTTGTAGCCCCATAAAGGCATTTCCTCCCCTGTAAATATCCTTGCCTGTTTCATTTTCTCCATGCACTTCTTCCTTTCACCCAAAAGAGCCATATTCCAAATTTGTCAAAGAACTTGTCAATTTAATCCTCCAATTTGACATACCCTGAATGAAATGCATGTGCAGGGGTTTGACAATTCCTGACCAGTTTAAAAAAAAATTACAACCACATTTGAGAAAATTTCAAGATCCCCTCATTTGCACAAATGTTTATTTTATTTATTTATTTAAACAAGTTATATTACAATTGTAATATTGTAATAATTTTACCAAATTACAATTGGTACAGAAGGGGGAACCTGAAAACTGTCCATTTCCCCTCCAGAAATAGGGGTGGGGAAAAATTGCTATAGTTCGCTGCTGTTTATTGGAAGAATAACATTGTAGGATCCTGCTGGCTTAAATGTATGCAATTGCAGCATTTCACATTCCTAGGTATAGACAAAGACTACCATCTCAATGAATGTTAGCTCATCTCCCGTCCTTGGGAATGTTTGTCATGGTTAGGGGAAAGTTCTGCCAAGGAAGACGGAACTCAACTGGAAGCATACAATGGGGATGGGTCTTCACCAGGGGTCACTGCTCATGTTGGCCGTTCACGTGTTCATCTCAGAAAAGTTTTGGATGTCACACAGCAATGCAAAGAGTGGCACGTGTCTCCTTGCATTTGATACCTCTGGGTAATGTCCAAAGTCGCCCCTGGAGTTAGGCTTTGGGCCCACAGCAAAACGTGAAACAGGGACTCTGGGAGCAGCACAGAGTTGATCTTGTGTGCTTTCGCCCACAACTGGCCATGGGGGGAACTGCAGGTTTGTGTGATACCCTCTTTCCTGCAGAGGCTTATGTATGTTCCCCCCTTTGGTTCAGGCTGGCAATTCTTCCTGCCCTGGACTGAAAGGAGCTTCTGAAGACCACTTCACACATGCATGTCTTGGATCTTCCAGCACCTGCTTCCAACTGGGTATAGGTGAGAAGCTGGTCGGCTCTGAACTTTGGCATGAATTGCCCCCAGTTCTTACCTGCCCAACCAAATGTAAGCTCAAACTCACTTGCTCCTTCCAGAATTTGGTGATATCATTTGCAGTTAAAATTATCTCATGGGTGAATGTGCCAAGTAACCTTTCCTTTGCGACCTGCTTCAACAAGCACCCTCTCTGGATCGCTCCCACGGTTAGGTGGTGTACGTCAGAATCAGGACTCCTTCTGTCAAGCCATCTCACTGCAGAACGTTCTCTCCTCATGGACAGATCTAGTTTTCCTTTGTGAACCTCATTTTATTCCATCGATTTTGGAATATAAGAGTCCAGTATTTTTATGCTTCGTCTAACATCATAGCAAATATTGGTCCATTTTTTCCTTTACTTTTACCTACACTTTATTTTTCCCTTTTGCATCGCCAGTGCATTTTCCAGCTTTTCCATAGTTTCATGACTTTTGATACTTATTCTCTACAGACTGCTGTTTGGTCTACATACAGGGAATGAAGATACATATGGGAAAAATAGATGTGGAAGCCTAACTGTGCACCGGCAGTACCGGTGCTATGGCTCTCCAGCCTGTGTGTGTGATTTAACGAGAACCTCTTCAAATTGTGTTCTAGGGGAGCATTTCTCAGTCTGTCTCTTCTTGCCCAGTTTTCATTGGATTGACACAATCGACCCATTAGCAGCTTCGCACAGGATGAAAAAGCAAAAAGGAAAACCCTGTTTGAAGCGGAGCTGCACTTTCATACTTGGCTCCTGGGCACAGCATCGGAGGTGTGAAATAGTGTTTACTTGGTTATGTTTCCTCTGTAGAAGGCTGATCTTTTGAACCTCAGCCTCTGGCTGCTCCTTTTGTTCAGCTATAGGAACCAGCTGGATGGCTCTGATTGGAACCAGAGCCTAATTTGTTATATTTGGAGGTGTACTGGGTTCATTTTTATAAATGACGACTGCTTTGTTGGTAGTGGAGCTGTCCTGAACTCTTGACTACAGGTAGGAATATGTATTTAGATGGAGAGTTGAATTGGGGATGTTTGGCTGATTGTCTTCCCAGAGACTCCTGGGTAGGAACTGCATCAACAGATGGCATTGTGATGGCGCTCTCCAGAATCTGGCTGACTTCTGTTGGTTGGACTTGCTCAGAGCACTTCGAAGTCGGGCTCATGGCTGCAAGAAAACAGAGTCCAAGGAGACAAGCCTGAGAATCTGATGGATTCCCACCCTAAAACTGATTCCTTACTCATCCCTAATCCCATATTGTAAGTGTTTGCTTAATAACGTGGATTATGAGAAATTCAATCAAGTCAGGATTTTAACTAGCTGGCACCTTCTTGACCAAACATGGACGCAGATGCAGCCTGCAGACGTTGGGACTGTGAAGATCAGGCTGGAATCTGGCTTTCTTGTGCTCTCTGGGCTCCTTTCCTACGCTTAGCCCTGGCCAGAAAACGAGCTGAGCCAAAATCAAGCCTGCAAGCACTTGCTAGCTAGCTTGCACAGAGCGTGCAAATACTTCATCTTTTGCACAAGTACACACAGCCTGTGAGTTGTATGTGCAAAAACGGGTACAGTTGATGGTCACGCAAGAGGCGTGTGCGCAGGCCGACATTTTGGGCTCTCTTGGACTCAGTTCCCTATTGAATACCCATGTGGATGCTTTGTGGGAGGTGGCAGAGAGAGAGCAGGCTGGACTCCGGGGAGCCGTGCTCAAGAAATCTAATAGATTCCCACCCCTGAACTGGATTCCTCACCGATTGCTAGCTGCCACACTCACTGCATTTCTGTGCTTGCGAAGTTGTTTGTCGTACCAAAGCAACAGGCTCGGCATTTGAAACATGCACATAAAAGACATGTTGTTTTCAAAAAGTAAGGGGAAATGAATGCGTACATTTCAAAGATGTGCACAACTGATACGTACATTTGGAAACATATTGCTAATTTGCATGTGCCCTTGGTTTAGGTTTGGCATTTTCTTCCCCTGCTGACCACCCAGTATCCTGCATGTACGCAGAAAGGGATGTTCAAACTCCACCCTTTATGTAGGAAGAGGAACTGGGTGGCCAGAGGCGAGGTGACTGTTGCACCGAATCTCTTCAGGGAGAGGAGAAATTCCCCAAATGGGACTGAGGGGGTGGGTTGCAGCATCAACAGTGGTAGAATTGGCATCACTTCTTAACTTTTTTCCTAAGCCTTGTTCGTTCGTCAGTTTTCAAGTAATGTTTTCTTCCTGTTTGTTTGTTCTTCACTTAATTTCAAGTAATTTCAACCATTCTAGGAGCTGTCTGGTGACCATTTTGTACTTTCCAAAGGCCCGTGATTGAGTGTCATTGAGGGCACTTAGAACATAATTATGTGCGTGTGTGTATATTTGGGGGTGGAGTGCCACCCAAATCACTGCAAATCCACACCAGCAATCCAACCAATCGGGGGCCATGTAGCAATCCAGGTACTGCCGTGATGCTATTGGTTGCAGTTATTGGTTGTAAGTGAAATGATGACCCACAGTATTTGGCTTGCCTATATCATATCATCACAATGAAAACAGAAAAAAATGACCATAAAGGCCCATGAGAGCTCTTTGAAAATATGCAAAACCCACCAAATAAGGATTGTAATTTTCAGTACTATCACAAAGGAGTTTTAGTTTCAACTCAGTCCTAATATGAATCATACCCATGGCTTGCATTATAAAATATATTTTTTAAAAATAAACTCTTCTTTAAAAGTATGACATCCTCTGATCAATGTCTAACTCTTTTTCCTGTTCTTTTAAATATCTGTTCACCTGTCTTTTATTGTCCCCCATCTCTGTTTCCTTCTCCTACAATGAATTAGTGGTGTCTCCTAGAAACACGTCTTATTTCTGGGAATGAAAGCCAGTGAAGACCAAAAGAAGAAGTTGGAAGGGGCCAGTAGTAAATTTGATGAGAGAAAGATGCTGGACCAATTTTTCTTTCAAGTCCTCAAGGGCCAGAGCAATGAGGAAAGGATCAAAGGAATAAGTGGAAATGTCATAGTAAGGATTAATGATACAGAGAAGGCATTATTTCTTCTCTGGAGCCAACTGCTCCAGGGGAAGATGCTGCATGGAGAAAGATTAGAGTGAAACTGAGCTTTGATCTTTGGAGGAAGATGGTACCAGCTCTTCTGGGACAAGGAGATGTTTGGAGGGGTGGGAAGGAAGGGAGCAAGAATGGCCAGAAGACAAGTTTCGGAACTCCTTCTTGCCCCTCCAAAATACTTCAGTTAGACAGACAGAAAAAAAAGGGTGAGGGGCCAGGGAGCCAATGTGTGACTCCCACTCTGCAGTAAGCAGAAGCCTCTGATTTTAGGGGATTATGGGTTTTGTGATTGAATGCACCCTATTTATTTATTTAAAATATTTATATGTCCTCAGGATGGCTTACAACATAAAATATAGGCTTACAACCCTAGACAATGAAATGCCAGCCAAGCTGGGACAATTCTAGTTTGGTAGCAAAATTATCGGCCCAAAATTCTCCACTGTATCCATCATGTTACAAATTTAAACCTGGGGTTCTTAATTCGTTCCCAATTGAATTCAAGATGAATAACAGTGCATTTGGAAGATGTCCTTTAAGCCAAATTAAAAATGGCTTAAAAAACAGGATTCAAGCTTATTAAAGCAGGTCATTAAAGCTATGTAAGATGGCAGCACTTAAAAATAATTGGTGGAAGCATCAGCTGCATTTGCATATTTCCTTGAACTTCTGTGTGTTTGTGAATGAAAAACGGGTGGAGGAATAGAGTTAGGCACATTATATTAGATATAAACTTGGGCCATGTTTATTTAAGACAGAACTCCAAAGGATGACAATGGTGCAGCCTTCTATTCTCACAGGCAATTGTCCCCTAATGTTATTGCATGCAGGGTTATGTGGGGGATCTGTTTTGGAGTTGGGAATACATCGGATTCTTTGGGCTTGGCTCCCCACGTGATGCAGAAAAAGGTCACCAGATGTGCAGCCTTAATTCCATGCATGTTTGCAGATTTCTTCTTAGCCCACCTTGCTTTTCTATGCCTGCTCACACACCTGCATGTTTGTGTATCCCTAAACCCCAGGCTGGGAATCACATGGAGCTATTGGGTTGAAAGACGTGTGCATTCTTCCCTGACCAAAACTGCTGCATCAGCACTATTATTTTAAATAGTTTTCAGGCAGCCTTTCTTATTCAAATTTTGCAAGCCGCTGCTGCCATGCGTGAGACACTTGCAATACAGTCTGGTTCATTGTGGGACACACATCTCTGTCCATTTGCTTTCTTCTGCAAAGAAGAAGGGAAAAGGAAGGCCCATTCTTGGATGGAACCGTAAGCAAGAGGCTAAGTAATGTTCACACTGATTTACAGCCCTGTGGAAAAGGAGTCACGACCGCTGCTGGACCAGCCTTTGGGATCAGGTGTGACTTCACAATACATCCTCTGATTGTCTCATAACCCCTGTGGCTTCTGCAAAGCCACAAAGTGTTTGCAAGAGGAGGATGGAGGAGGCAGAGGGCAAACCTGTTTTGACACCCATCTGATTACTGTTTGCTCTGCCCCAGGAGGGGAGGGTGAGCAGCAACAGGAGGCAGAGCAGCAGTTTAAGAAGACTGGAAGGGGGAGGCAGTGGGGAAGGAGGGAGTAGGGCTAACTCATTCTCTCTTGCCCAGTGCTTTGTGTGGGGCTGCCCTCCTGGCTGATCTGGGAGTTCGAGCTAGCGCAGAATGATTCTTGATTCTTCTCAGAGGCTGCCCCTTTCAGCAGGCAACTATTTTGCTGAAAGAACTTCACTGCCTGCCTATTTGATTTCAGGCCAGACTTAAGGTTTTGGTACTACTGTGCAAAACCATAAAGAATGTGGGACTAGGATACTTGAAGTCTTGCATTCACACCACTTGGCAAGTGACCCTACATCGGCCAAGGAGTTTCTGTGCTACAATGGCTTCCATCCTCCTTCCTTGTCCTTCCCCCTGTTGGCACATATCCTGTCAGCCTGTGTGTGCCTGAGATTCAATCCCAGGGTGCATCTCTCCCTGTCTATGTTGCCTGCGTCTTCCTCACTGGTCTGCACATAGAGGCTGCATGGCTGGAGTGGCTTCTTCACGTTCCACTCTTTCCAGGGGACTCTGTGGTAGTTACTTACCAGGACTGTGGAAACTATGATCCTGGATTCAGGCAGCACGACAAGTCATTGTGGTTTGGAGAAACCAGAGAATAAAACACTGTTTTTTATCATGGTTTCTGAAAACCAAACTTACCATGGTGAAATACCACGCCTGGGTTTGGACAATGTAACAGACCAACAATGGGAAAAAAACCACCGTGGCTTGCCACGTTGTCTGAACCCAGCCAGAGTGATGTGAACCACAGTGAAGGATTGGGGAGGGATGGAGTTCTCGTGTTTTTTGGCATCTCTGCTAAGCACCTCTGCACCTCCATCCTGGATCATCATGTGTGTGTTTTGTTCCCAGTCAAAAACCATGAGAAGGCCTGTGTCAACGTGACAGTGAAATAGCAAAGGGCCATTTTGCAATAAGTTTTACAAAGTTCCAGCTGAGCTGTGACTGCAGTTAGCATTTGGCCTTGGAGGAGAGCAGAAACATGGCAAATTGCATGACATTCAGCAAAGCTGTTTTCTGACAATTCTTCCTTTGGGGAACAGTCATTGCTCAGTAGAAAAGCCCAAGCACGGCATGCAAAAGAACCCAGATCAGATCTTGGCATCTTCTGCCTTTTAGACTAGGGGAAAAGGCACACTGTCTGGGAAACTGCTCAACAGGTGGTGGCTGGTGAGGGCGTGGAAAGGGGACGTGGCTAGCTGAAAAACCCAGAGAATCCAGGCTGCCTGGATTTGGTTCACGGGGCTACGAAGCAGCCTCCTTTGGGGAAGTAACGCTGCATAGTAAGACACTATATCCAAAGGAAAGGCCCGAGAAATCTGCACGGTACATGGAACATGGGGATGAGGTCTGCATCAGGGCTCCATGGAATCCATCCCTCTGGCATTCATGGAATTCCTCTCCTGCTGGCACCCACCTTGGAAAGCATGTGGAAGGAAGGCTGCATGACAGGTAGCCTCTTGCGCATCATGTGCAAAGCCAGGGCCACACGGGGCTCGATTCACGGTGCGTGCCCTTGAACACTGGGTGCATTCTCCAGGAATGCGAATCTCTGGCTGCAGGAATGGACACTGGACTCCAGGAAGCTGAGCCCAGGGGATCCATCAGATTCCCACACCATTTCTCATACGTTCCCAATGGGGACAAAGAACACCCTATGAATACGAGTCGGACCTATGAGGGTAATCTAAACAACATTTGTAACCATGGGAGGCATTGGATTTGTGTGAGTGTGCATGTGGGGTCATTTTCCCAGTCTTGAGTAGCATCTTTCAAATTTCAGGCAATTCTTGCCATTGGGCTTTCTCGTTTGATATCACCAATTTAATTGATTTATGTTGGTGGTAATTTAATTAAATCAACAATATTGAAACAGAGTCACACTGTCTTAAGGGCTGATCCATTACGGCTGGAGCTGGGAAGACTTGCTTTATGACAGAATAATCAACCAGATAGCCTCTCTTCCATTTTGCCGCTTTTAATGGAACATATTTAAGCATGCACTAATACTTATATCTACAAAAGAAAAAGCTGTGGAAGTTCAGCAGCCAAAATTCTCCGGAACTGCAAATCATTGCAAAGGAAAATGTGTGTCACTCTACCAGACACCATCACCTGCAAAAGTTATGCATTTGTAAGAATAATTATGATTAATAACATCCACATTCATGATGCAATTGCAAGAAGTCAGGAAATTTTTTTAATTAGATGTTCTAACATGGACTGCATCAGGCTGTTGCTGTGCGGGTGACGACTAGCCTTTTTTTTAATGACTGTGGCTCCCAAGAAGCTGTTCAGATTGTTCCTCTGCAGCTCTAGCTGAAAAATGACCTTACCAAGCTGGAAATTAATCCTCCCCTTATGATCCCCTTGATTAGACATCTCAGCAAAACATGCTTAATGTAGCCGCAGGTGCCACGATCGGGTGACATTTTCACCTCTACAGAGGGAAGAGAAGGCATAGGAGTATTAAAGATGCTCGTCATCTCAACATGCTAATTCTCAATGAACCTAATCAAAGCCTGATTAGTCATGTTTCTCCCAACGGGAAGGATTTTTTTCCTTTTTAATTTGGGCCCAATATGTAATTTTGATAGGGCATGATGGCTAGTATTTCTAAGATAATTTATTATTTGTACCACACCATCCAAAGACATGGAAACTCATCACTGCCAGAATCACCAGCCATTGTCCACAGGATCTTACCATAGAGAGCTCAGTGATGGAAGGAGGACAGAAGGAAGGAGAGCGAAAAGAGGAGCTACAGAAATGAGGATAAAAAGGGTGAAAATACATGCAGGTGGTTTCTTCATCCATTTTCCTGGCCAATGACTAACTGATGTCTCTTTCTGGGAGGAGGTTATAATACAGATAAATTTTGTACTAAAAGTCACTATTACATTTCCAAATGTACATGTTCTACTTAACCATTTAGCTGCTTCTTGCAACCTAATGAAAGGTCAATAGAAAAGGATTTTCTGAGGCTTTAAAGATCTGCAGCCCTGGAACCAAAATATAATGGATTGAAGTTCTATTGGCTTTTTCAATTTTTGGATAGGTGGTATTTTGACACAACCCATGTGTGGATAAATATGGATCCATTTGGTTTGCCTTTGTTGAAACTTCTGCTTATTGGCTGTTGCAAATTTCTTTATATATACATAATGCATAAACATATTTTTCCGGTTTATATCCCGCCTTTTTCCTACAAAGGGCTCAAGGCAGCTTACATCATTCTCCTCCTTCATCTTATCCCCACAACAACAACCCTGTGAGGTAGGTTGGGCTGAGAGTCTGTGACTGGCCCAAAGTCACCCAGTTGGCTCCATGGCTGAGCGGGGACTCGAACCCAGATCGTCTGAGTCCCAGTCCTGTGCTCTTAACCACTACACCACACTGGCTCTATACATTATGTATATGGTTTCTTGTTACTGATAAATGTTATGAAATGAAAGCTACTACTACTAGTTTTCATTTTTAAAAAATCACAATAAACATAGTTTTAAAAATGCAGGTAAAGGAATTCCTGAGTTTGCAAGAAACCTAAGAAAATTTAGAACCTTGAAGCCCTATTTGAAACACACTTCTACTCACCCAGCCCACCTCCTCCAGGCCACAAAAGACCCTAAGTTGAGTGCTGTCATCCCAGACACCCAGCAGTGTCCAAATATAGGAATAGGCCTTGATGGCAAATCAGACAGATCTGTTATATTTGCACTACCTTACTCCTGTTGCCTAGTTAGGAAATTCAGTAATTAGCTTTCTCCTGGAGAATTCTGGATTAAGATTCAGAATCCCCAATTCTAATGCAATTCATCTTGGTCCTTCGTACAAGAGTAATTAAACCTATTTTATCTGTCAGGTTTCCCAGCTGAGAAACCGAAGTGTCAAAACATTAGCAATGGATGATTGGTTCATTGCTACACTTTACGTATAACATCAAAAAGGAATACAGGCAGCAGAGCCCACTTTTGCTCCTGGAGTACAGGGTCTATATTAGATTTGCAGTGACTTCAAGTCATGGAGGCTGCCATCCAAAGTGTTGGGGATGGAAGAGGTGGTTATTCTTGGTGTGCTTGCCAGGGTCAAGGTTGCATTGACTCTTTGGATGGGGATGGCAGAGAAACAGGGACTGTGGAAACTGAGATGGCACAAGAGGGTGAGGTTATCTCAGGGCTGCCATCTCTGGCTGTTCAGGCAAACCATTCCAGCTGCAAGGACAGAGGGAAGGCACGCCAAGGCTGCAGTCCCAGCTCCAACCTTGAAATGCAAGGTATTCTGACCATCCAGACAGCATCTAATGGGCATAGGCTTACACCTTCAAACTCTTAGTTTGATACTAAAAACTAGTCTACTATCTGATAAGGTAATAAGAAGAAGATTGGATCATCACAAGTACAAAAGATATGTTGTGAGGAGATACAGTCACAAGGCAGGATAGGCTAATAGAAACCAGATTTAGACTAGGCACCAAGAAGAATTGCCTCACTTTCAGAGCAACATAACAATGGAACTGGTTACTTGGGGAAGTTGGGGGCTCTTCCTCACTGGAGGCACTCAAAAAGTGTCTGGACAGTCATCTGAATGGGATGGTGTAGCAGCGGGTTAGATCCAATGGCCTTTTGGCCCCTTCCAGCTCTACTCTTCTAGGATTCCAGGATTCTATGAAATGACTGTTGTGTCTGTAACATACCATGGAATTCTATGATGTTTTTATATGCATGTGGTTACAGTCATTTATCACAATAAGTAAAATTATTTCATCATATGTGATTTAAAGAATGGAAGTGTATCCTTGGGAATTTAGCCTAACTGAATAGGAGTTTGATTTATTTATTTATTTATTTATTTATTAAAAGCTTTCATATGCCATCCTATTATATAAAAATCTCAGGTCGGCTTACAATGTTTAAAAGAACAATTAAAACAACAACAATTTTTAATAAATAAATTGAAACAAAATAATACATACAAAAGCAAATCACAAAGCAAAACAAGAGCGACTAAACGTTAAAAGTTGCTGATTTTAAAATACTGTTTAAATAAAAAGGTTTTGAGTTAATGTCTTACAAACAATATAGATGTGCTTTATACCTTCCAAATATCCATCTGTCTATCTGTTTAGGGTTAGGGTTAGGGCTTTCCTTATGATATATTCTGCATACAGATTAAACAGTGAAGGGAGAGGGAATACACCCTTGTCTGACACACTTGCCAATAGAAAACCATTCCCTTTCACCATATTCTCTCCTAACAATCACTTCTTGCCACCATACAGGTTATGTATCAGGAAAATTAAACACCGAGGCACCCCCATTTCCTTCAGAACCATCCGTAGCTTCTCATGATCCACACATTCAAAGGCTTTGCTGTAGTCAAGAAACAGATGGATCTTCTCCTGGTTTTATTCTGGACCACTGCAGCAGCCAATAAATATTTGTGATGGGATCTCAAGTGCTTCTTCCTTTTTGGAATCAGGCATTTCTCACTCCATCATGGGTAAAATGCTTCAGTGTAACACCTCGAGGATCACTTTGCTCGTGTGGGAGATTAATGCAATATTCCTGTGGTTGTTGCAGTCTCATGTCTCTCCTTTCTTGGGGATTGGAATATATATTGACCATTTGTATTAGGACTTGGATTTATTCATTTTCTGCAGCTTCTGTTGGTATCCTTCCTTCTCCAGGTGCTTTATTCTTTGTGAGTGCCTTCAGAGCAGCTTTTGCTTGGCTTTCTAAATATTGCAGACTCTTCTTCATAGGATTCCTCTTCAAAGGAGTTGGTCATCCTCTCATTTCTTCTTTTTAGTTCTTCCATATATTCTTTCCACCTTCTCTTTATTTTTCTCTTGTTCAGATAATAAGTCTCCCTCTTGGCCTTTCAACATTCCTAAAGTAGGTTTGACTCCCCCTTTGATTTTGCAAGCATTTTTTTTTTTTAAATCAAGAACTCCATTCTTCAAAATGTGACCTTGGAATAATAACACCAGAATCCTATAGCTGCAAAGTAGCTTCTGGACATGCAAAGGTGAGGTCAGAAAAGTGACTTCATAGCTTGATCTCCAAGGGGCCCCCCCCCCCCCCACAGAAAGAAACATGCCAGCTGCTGTTTCAGGTGAGTCTCAAATGTTTTGGTGAGTGGGGGGGGGGCAGAGAGGTGCAGGGGGAAGGGGACAGGGGAGACAGGTATCACATGATATAAAACATCCTGCCTGTTCTTCATCTTCCTCTCCTTAAGCTCCAAGGCATG
Organism: Varanus komodoensis; assembly: GCF_004798865.1. Taxonomy (NCBI): domain Eukaryota; kingdom Metazoa; phylum Chordata; class Lepidosauria; order Squamata; family Varanidae; genus Varanus; species Varanus komodoensis. The sequence goes on from NW_025336481.1 coordinate 4,333,260, forward strand.
GCACTTGGACCACAGAAACTGGCCATTAGCTTCTAGCCCTCCATAGGAAAAGGGCTGTGGCGCTCTGGATGCGGTGGCACCCTCCATGGTTCCCACGTGCCGTGCTGCCTGAGCGGGTAGAAGTACAGAACTGGGTAAGGTCTTGTTAACATCCAAAGCACCTAAATTGCTCTCCAATGCTATCTGAGATATCTTGGTAGATGCGCTTCTAGTTCTCCTACAGTGTAGGAGCCAGGTGGAAATGATACTTTGGTGACCCATCTTGACAACTGCTTCCTAGCTCAACAGGGTGGGCATTGCATGAGCCGAACCCCTCTGCTGCCCTACTCAGCCAACATTAAGGAAGGGCACATTAAAAGCCCCTCCCTCCCTCCCCATGTTCTACTCTCAACCAGGAGCATTTGGGCGCAAGAAGATCTCCCTAAACCATCTCCCTTGGAGACTCCTTATCACTCATCAGCTTAGCCTTCTCAGAATTACTAAATCCTGAATGATGGATGTTTCATTTGGGCCAACCTGGCATTAAGAAGGAGCACTCAAATGAGTAATAGCAAGCTCATCCATCTCCCCACTTTGGAATAATTGATGTTGAAATAATGGATAGCTGGATTGATTGATATTGATGGGTGGAACGCTCTGGGCAGTACCAGAAAGTCTGAGTAACCACTCATGAATCCATGCATCCCTTTGATGCCGCTGTGCTCTACAAACCTGGCAGGTTTGTCTCACATTCCTCGGAGCTGTGACCCACCCACCTAAATGCAGTCCTAAACTGGCCACTTGCATAGGAGAACAGAATTTATCTATTATTTGTTTATTTATTACAAACATTTATATCCCGTCCTTCCAACAAGTGCTCAGGACGGCTTGCACAATGTAAAATTGCAGTGATACAATAATAAAACCACAGTGATTAAAACAATATAAAACAGGGCATCGTAAACTAAGAGAAAAGAAAAGAGAGGAAAAGAATAGACCATGCAACTGCGGAAATGCGAAAAGACACAACCTGCCTTTCTGGCAATCTTTCTATTAGAGAAGGTGTCTTGGGGAGAAATGAAAGGGGAACAGCAGTCTGTGAGGGCAAAAGTGCCCAGGACAGAACGATAGCATGTGGCCAAGTCCAACAAACTCAGAGAAGATTACAGAAGATTATTCTTGTTTGGATCAGGTTATAGCATCTGAGAGAGGCAATGAAAATGCATTTTTAATCTAGGTTAAATCATCATCTCATTGCACAGCATTTATAGACCTCTCAAGGAATCTACCTCTTGAGGAATCCAAGGTAGCTTATATAGCTCAATTTTATGCTTACAACAACCTGTGAGGTGGGTGGGCTGAGAGCAAGTGACCAGCCCAGAGTTACTCAGTGAGCTTCAATTTATGTGTAAAATCCACTGAAATGCGATGGAGTGGAGATGAGAGGCCAGATATTGGCAATCCGGACTCCATTGCATTACAGTGGCTCTGACCCACAAATGTGTTCCATCTGCAACGTAATGCAGATTTACAAAAGTCACATCAGTGTGTGTAGCAAAGTAGAGTTGTGCACTGAAGTTGTCCACAGAGAAGAGAAGAGAAGAGAAGAGAAGCACACTTCTGGCAAAAATGCACATAGAAATGCAGGCATGCAAGAGCAACACACTCAATGCGAATAACGAAGAGAAACCCATTAATATAAGGAAAACGGCATGGGGAACTATGGTCATCAAAAATGCATAAAAACATGTATGATAGGAGAAGTGCATAAAATGCATATGAAGTTCCATGCAGACTTTAAAAGACTGTAACACTGTTATGTTGCTTTGGAATTCGGCCAAAACAGCTGGAAAAATGAGAAATCAGATGGAATGGAAATCGGTCCTTGCTAGCTTTAACTGGAATTGTTACCCCATGAGACCCAAAGCAACATTTTACGATGGTTTGAAAGCAGGTCCAGAATCAGAACTCGGCATCGGTGAGCACCGGCCGAGGCTTGTGACCCAACAGGGGGTTTGCTCTTCATCCCTGGAGTCTTCTGCCTCGCTCTCTCCTCACAGTTGCTGCCTATTAACTGTTTTTCTGTAAGTCGCAAGCAGTGGGAAGAGCAGCGGTCTCTTCCTCAGGGGACTGGCACCTGCTGAGCCTGCAGACATATTGGCAAGGAGCAGGAAATGGGTCTGCGGGGAGAGATTCCTCTAGCACGGTCATCCGGAATGGCCTTCACCTGGGCTCTGTGATCTGCCCCTTTCACTTTCCCTTCCAACTTCATTTTCATGACCTTCCTTATTTCTGGGATATTTCTTCCTTTGCAGGCCAATGCACTGGTGTTGGACTTCTTGGAATTGCCCACCTAAATACGCGGTCCAGCACTGTTTCCGGGGAGCTCAGCAACACTCCATCTCACGTCAGGGCCTGGCAGCCACTCACAGTGAAGCCCGGAGTTAGTTCTATGGCCAGCTGCTCTGGGACACAGTTTTTAAGGGAATCAAACAATCCGTGGGAGAGAAGCAGCTGTCTGATTGCATATCCAAGTGCGTGTCGCGCACCAAGTTTTCCTCCCTTTGCACATTCGAGGCAACAGACGGTCTTTCTGCCAAACGCTCTTCATTCACCAAAGGATACTCAATGAACGCGATCACTAAAGAATGTACCTCTGAGCAGGCACCGAGCAATGCATGCAACCAATCTTAAAAAAGACTTCTGGGAACCCTCCTTTTGAGTATGTCTGCATCCAATCCCTTTTGAAGGGCCTGTTTGGAAGTGGGCCCTCCTCCTTTTCTATGCACCTGCCCTCTAGCTGGCTGGCGTTCCTTTCCTGACACTGTGTCATGGGGTCAAGAGTCATACCAGATTTGTCTGACTCTGAGAGCTCCTCTCCTGGGCCCTGACCTGGCCCCTGTGAGTCTTGAGTGGTCTCAGAGTCTCCCCCAGCGCTTAGGGACCATGGCCTTGAGATAAGCATCACTTCTGCCACCTCTGAGTCTGCAGCTCTGCATCCCCAAGCTCCCTCTGCCTCCTCCCTTTCGTTCTCTGTCTCGGAGTCCAGATTGGCATGACCCAGGAGTGCATGCCAAGAGCCACGGCCACCTCATTCCCAACAGTATCTGCCCATCTCGTGAATATGGTCCACCTGCACAGGGAAAGGTTCTTCAAGGTCTCAGGCAGAGAAAGGACCGGCTCCCTGGTCCTTCTTACTATTTCAGTCTAGAAGTGACCATGGGAACTTTTGCAAGCAAAACACTGAGCTGTGATCCCACCTTCAAGGGCTCCCAAAACCTGGAACCAGCATGGATATGGGGTTTTCAATGGGAAAAAATCAGCGAAACATTTTCAGAGAAGAAGACTTTTTTCAGCGTTGATGCCAATGAAATTCCACAAAGGCCTGTCCTACAAAGTGAACCTCTTGGAAAAGCAAGATTGAGTCGTATGTCAGCTTGCAGGGTGAGAGACATTATCTTTCGCCACTTTCAACAGACTTCTTCCGAAAGGGAATACTTAATTACAAACATGGGAAGCTGCCTTACATGGTCTATCTAGCCCATTCTTGTTTCTTCAGCTTAGAAAGGTCACTGTTACAAGACACGTCAGTAGCAACCAAGAAGGCTATGAGAAGCGATCAGACAAGTTCACTGACACAAACAAGACATTGCCTTTATGACATGCAAAATCCTTAGACAGGTACTGAGAACAGCAATTATTATGGCTTATGTAAGAAAGATGCTGAAAGCTGGACAATGAAGAAATTTGACAGAAGGAAATGGATGTATTGGAAACATGGAGCTGGAGGAGAATTTCTTGATTACTGTGGACCAACAGAAAAATGAACAACGGAGTCCTAGAGCCAATCAAGTCAGAGCTTTCTCTGGAAAGATAAAGAGAAAAAGGGGGGAGGGTGGGGAAAATTCTCCAAAGCAGCCAGAAACAAACAATAAAAAATACCAACAAAAGAACAAAATATGGCATTGGTGCATCATGGCTTCCAGCTGGCTGCCACTGAGACATCAATCCCCTTCCCGGGGGTGGGTTCTTAGAAACAGTTTCCAGTTTATTCATCTCATTCTATGCCACCCAATAGCTGAGGCTCTCTGGGCAGTTAACAACAATTAAAAACATACAAAGAAGAAGGAGAGAAAGAGAGATAACTTCAGACAATAAAACTACAGCAACTGCAACCCAAACAACACCGAGGTATAGCAGTGGTACAGGATAAAATGCAGTATTAAAACTAAAGTTTAAAAGCTAACTGTTAAAATACTGGGAAAATGCAAAGGTTTTCTCCTGGCACTGAAAATAATACCAAGTATTATTTTGGTATTAGGTGCCAGGAGCACCTCTCTGGGGAGTTCATTCCATCACCAGGGAGCCATGATCAAAAAGGCCCTACTCTGGTACATAGCCAGGAGAGTAAGGTACATGTACCTTATGTAAGTAAGGTACATAGGCTCCTTACTTCCTTTGAGAGGGCTTAGGGAGAAGGACCCCAGAGATGACCTTAGGGCCTGGTAGGTACATTTGGGAAGAGGCATTCCTTCAGATCACCTGGCCCCAAGGCAGGTTTGGGTTCAAGGAACTGTTCTGTGCATGCTCAGAGACTCTTCATTTGTTGGCGAACAGCTTTCTGGATGTACATTGGAAATAAGTTGCTTTGCCAAAGAACTGCCTGTTGGTTGGAAGAGGGAAGGAGGGAACTCAGCTCCCGACAGCATCTCCAGTTAAGAGGAGCTCAGGTAGCAGGTGATGCAAGAGAGTTTTTTTCTGCTGGTGACCCTGCAGGGCCATTGCAAATGAGAACAGGTAGTGCTGAGCTGGATGGACAAATTGTCAGGCCCAGGGAATCAAAGAGCTTCCTGTGCCCTGGAAGATAATTGACAGAAATAACTGGATTTAATTTTCTGGCCTGGATTAATTCTGGCAATAAAAAGGAAGAATGAAGGCAATGCAATGAGATGACTAATTGAGGGGAAACTGGAGAATTTTTGGAGAAACCTGGGGTATGGTGCTAACGTTGTAGATTCAGTGTTCTTCAGATCCATCTTCTATGTAGCATCTCTGCAGACCCCAGAGATGAAGATGCTGGACTCCAGATCCCAGCAGGCTCTTGCATGAAGCCGCATGATAACAGCCAGAGACCAGGACACGGGTTTGAGGTTGCAACACACACATTTCTCAGTTCTGCTTCTTCCTTCATTAGTATTAGTTTTTGCGATCTCAAGTTCTTTGTGCCCCATTCATGACAAAATTGGTAATCAAAAATTAATTGAACCAACTTCTCACCCCCTCCTAGCTAGAGGTAATTACTGTTGGCCAAGAAATTAATCTTCAAGGCGCTTCCATTAGCAGCTCCAGGGCTGCAACTTCTCTCTGCCCTCCCAATCAAGGGGTGGCAGAGAAGTTAGAGATGGCGAGATGGCAATGGAAGAAGACTGGAAGATAAGAAAGGATAGAAGAAGAGGAACAGACACAGTCAGGCAGAAACAGGGGAACAGGGTTTCCAGGCTGGACAAAATGCACAAGGACATGTGGTTGATAAAGGGAGAATTAATAGAGATAGGAAGAATCACACTGTTGTTGAGGAAGGAAGACAGGAAGCAGCAGAAAGAGGCTAAACAAGGTTTCCATGGTGCTAAAGACCAATGCTTTAATCCTGATCTTGGTTTGTCGTCCATCTTTTCCCAGCCGTCTTCCAGGCCCGAATCATGGCTGTTAGTTGAGATGGAACCACAACAACTCAGAATCTTCTGAGACCTAAACATCAGACTACCTGGAACAGTCTTTGCATCTTCTGTCTGCTGCAGATATTCCTTTAGAGTAGTTATCGTTTGTTCTTAGTACAAAATAAAGAACAGTATTCCTTCATCTGCAAAGGTTGCTTGCTTGGATGCAGACACTGTTCCACTCTTGCATAGCAGTATCACTCAGGGGTCAAAGTCAGCTGATCTCCCAGCTGCAAAGGCGGCTTCCGTCTGCTTGAGATTGCAGGGATGTGAGCCCACCCCTTCGGACTCACATCTTTGCATGACCTACTTGCAACCTCCGGTATCAGTACAGATCAAAACAGGCAAGAGCTGCAAAATCAATCACCTCTGTAGCACAGTATCTGCTGCATAAATTTACATACCATGAATATCAGATGAGCTGGTGGCGTCTGTCAGATGGCGAGGTGGCCGAAAAGTGCAGAAATAACACAATCAGCCAGCAGCATTCATTCTTCTCCACTCAACCTCTCATGATTTCTACCATCCATGCTGCATTTGTCATGTCAATTGCCGATCGCCTCCTTTCTGGAAATCCAGACTGTCGATAACAAAAGCCATTACCAATCTGCTTGCCGTGTGACACATCTGCTTACACACAGAATTTCATGACATGAACCCAAATCGATGTGTTCAAGTTAGGGCAGGGCAGTGCTTTATATAGTCTCGAGTGCCTTAGCACCAAGAAGCAAGTCCTCGGCTTGTCAGGGAGTGGGTGGGTTGGAACTGCACGAAAGATATTTTGAAGTGCTTTGCTATAGATTGGCTGGCTGGCTGAGGATAGTTTGCAGCTGGATCCAACTGCTAACGCAAGGTTATCTCCACCCCAAAGCCCTAGCAAAGATCTGTCACAGTGTGGTTAATAGATGTGTATTCCACAGCTACACTTGGAAGAGGAGAAGCACTGAGCCGTGGAGAGTCATTGCTGCGTCATTCCCATTTGGAAAGGGCATGGAGGTGTGGAAGTCTAATGTGCGGAAGTCAAAGGGCATCAGGATGGGGAAAGTCACTATGAAGGTGTTGCTGGTTTGATTGAGGCAGTGACTACCCAGGTGGGAAGTCTGTTCCTGTGTCAGCCTGATAAATATTTACTCCAGAAGCCTTTGCAACAAACCCAGTCACCTTGCAAATACCAACCCAAAATAAACGGTTATTGGTCTTCCACCTTTTTCTCCTACATCACCACACGCTTCTAAGTGACAATTTTCATAGAAAAAGGAATGGCATATTAAGAAATGTATTTCTACATGGAGTTTAAATCTATTCTTGCAAGATGGCCTCACAGAAGCATTCATGTTGGCATGCTGTAACATCTCACTAGAGCTCCGGACTTGTTCTTGTTAAAGTCACATGAGAAAGTCAAGAAGGAAGCATTTCCCAACATCATGTTGGGAAGAGCAAGGCAGAACGGTTTCCCAGCTAAGCACAGGAAATACATGCATTAAATGAAAAGAAAAGAACAGCTTGTTGGACTATTTCCCACATGGCCTACTTAGACTGCAAATAATGTGAAACACTGTGAGAAGTAAATTGAACTAAGAGACATTTCTAATTTATATGAGTAGCCCTGCATGAAAGAAACTTCTGGTGGGATCCTGCTTGGGAAGCTCAAGGAAATTCCTCGGTAGTACCAGTAGACTAGATTATCATTTCTCCAAGTCAATTTGGGAAAGAATGACTTGTTATGAATCACATAAGCAGTGCTAATGCAAAACTGGATAAATCATAGAGGCAAAATATAGGAACTTCAGAGCCAAACATTGTTCTTCACTGGTTTGCAAGATAATTGATATATTCAAAGCATGGTGCAGGAGGAAAGCTTTGCGAATACCCTTGACTGGCAGAAAGATGCAAAAGAAGGTCCAAGATCAAATCAAGCCAGAGCTTTCCCTAGAAGGCAAAACTGAGGTTATGCTACTTTGGGAACATCATGAGAAGTCAAGACTCCCTGAAGAAGACAATCCTAGCAGAGAGGGTTGAAGGCAGAAGAAGAAAAGGAAGACCAAATATGGGATGGGTTGACTCCATAATGGTAGCCAGTCTTTAATTTGCAAGTGCTGAGCAGGGTTATGAAGGGCAGGGCATTTTAGAGAAGGAATTTGGAGAAAGACTAATTCATTGGACTCACAGAAGTCAGAGGCAACATGAAACAGATGGCACACAACATGAAACGAAATTGAATTTCACAGGACCCAAGATTCTTCCTGGAGAGGAATGACTCCCGTCCTCATTGACTTCTCTGCTCCATTTTGTGGCAAGTTCAGAACTGTCATTGGGTAAGAAACTTTCCCCCTCTTGGATGCACACCTGTGTGTGGTGAGGGATCTGAGAGGGTTTGAGTAGTTGGACCACCAGGAGACTGGAGTGTCTCACTCACCTGTTGCAGAATCTGTGGGTTAGATAAACAGAAACCCAAACTCAGCTGATGCTGATGTGGGTTTCTTCAGTGTCTCCAGTCTACCCTATACACATGCACTCTTTGGAGTATCTTGGACTGTTCTTCCACCACAAACTGCTGCATGCATAAGCCAAGCCTGACAGATGTAATTGTAGCAATGATAAAGTATCAGCCTTGCTTATAAAACAGTTCAATTTACTGCTGGAGCAGCACCCTGATCAGTTCCAGGCAGGGAAAAGAATCTTGTCTGAAGCCAGAGAAGGTCTCAAACCCAGACTTAGGACAACCATCCTTTAGAGATATAGTGAAGACAGAACCTCAGATTGAAGTCCCCAATATTCTGAGTCCGTGGGCACTAGGACTGGGAGGACACTCAACAGAATTTGCCCTTCTAGCATTTGCAGACTTGATCTTGTTCTTAGGTCAGTCTTACAAAGTGAGCTGGGCCACGAGGAAGTCTGTGCTTGCAGAAGAAAGGCTTCACACCTGGCAACCTTCTTCTTGTCATGCGCAGCAGAAGTGAAGGCACAGAAGAAAGATGGTGCTTGTGCAGTATCTGAAGCTCAGTTCCTGGTGGGCACCATGCAAACGTTGGGTGTGCTTGCCAGGAACGTGGACTCAGGGTGGCCACAAGGTGGACTGGATCTGGGCCCAAGGAATCCAATGGGTTTCCACCCCAAAACAGATTCCTCACACATCCCCAGTGGGCACATTTTGGAATCTGGAGAGAACATTGTAGGCACTCCCACGAAATGGTGGCCATTGGTATGGGACTTGCTGGTTTGTAAAATGGCTACCATGGCGGTCCTGGCTGATCACAAAACACTCAGTTCTCAGCAGACAAAGTGCTGAGATGAAGTCATTTGTCCAGGAACCTAAGCAGAAGGAAGAAGTAGGGGCAGAGTCCAAAACACAGAATGCTGCTTTCTAACTCACAGAAGGCTGATGCCTGGAAGCAGGTCCTCAGTTTGCCATGAACCAGCCTCCCTGGTTAGGTCAATAATGCTTAAAAATAAACATTTCGGAGGGGTAAAGGGCCCGGTAGGCACCCAGGGAAGTGTTTCACAGTCACTGTGGTAGCCATGGGGACTGTGTTAGAGCCCCAGGCTCTGTCTCTCCAAGGACAGCTCCACATCTGTTCAAACACACATCTGGGCCATCGATCATGTGCCTCTTATGCCAACCCTGACCTTTGCATGGCAGAATCAGGGTTCCATTTGCCACCAGAAGGCCAAGAGGGAGGCAGGTCTCAGGTCTGGGAAGCTGCTGAGCATGTGCAGGGCAGGCGGGGATGCAAGGGAGTCCATAATCCAGTTAACTCCACTGCATGTCTTGTATGGCTTGGAAGCCTGTGCACCCTTCTCACATTTATTCCCTCCTCCTCTGCCACAGATTTCGGTCTTGCCATAAGAACATCAAGACAGTGCAGCTCCCTCCTCCCCTCACCACCAGTCACCCAAAGTGAAAATGCTCCAGGTTCTGGGGGGGGGGGGGGGCTTCAGCAAAGCACCCTCACTTGGCTTCCCTAGCAGATGCCCAAGCATGGCCTCCGCTTGGCACCAGCCCTAGCAGCTTCCAAACCCCTCTGTATGCAGAAGCAGCACAGCCTTCATGAACGAGGAGCATGTGCTGCAGAAAAGGTTCGCGAGGAATGGTTCCGAACAACAAAACTGAAGCTACCAAAAAGCCGCTTTCACTCTTCTCTGTTAGACTGCAGCAGAATGCAAGATACTTCAAGGGGTAACAGTGAAATTGCATTGCATACTAATGAAGACATTTATGACTTGCCAGAAACCTTAATTTAGCTGCTCATCCAAAGATGAAAGGACTTTGATCGCCGTTTCCTGCAGTCCTTGCTCCAGATTCTGGAGGGCCCTGAGGCAAGCCACCCTCAACAGGCTTCCTCTCACAGGGAGCTGACCTGCTTGCCACCAGCTGCTCTCGCTCTGTACCATGGCCACCTCTTGCCTGATTGGCAGGCAGAGAGCCAAGCAGTCCGGGGTATGGCCTTCTCCTCCCGCTCCTCATTACAATAATCCCAGTCAGAGTGAGATGCAAGTGAGCGAGCCGGTTGCAAGGCAAGGGAGGCGGAGTGTCTTCGGGGGAGGCAGAGGCTGAGGGAATGGAGGCCACCGGAAAGGGCCGGGGAGGGCTGGCCCCTGCAGCCCATGGGGTGCTCCTTTTGCACCCCTGATTTAAGGCACTGGAGGGTTGCCAACTGGGCGGGCTCTTCTGGCAAAGGCTGCTACCCTGCCTTTAATGCCAGAAGTGCAACAGCCATCAAAAGGAGAAGCGTTGGCGGTGCCGTTCGCATCCACCTTCTGCTGGTGTCCACAAATCAAGGCTCGGGAGCAGTAAAAAAGAAAAAGCTGGCAATGCTTTTGCTTTGTCACTAGATGCTAGTGGCACCAGATCGTTGCATGGAGAGGGGGACGTTTTCCTTCCTCTCACGAAACACTCGAACCCAGGATCACCCCATGAAGTTGGCTGCTGGGAGGTTTTAAGCAGATGAAAGGAAGGACTTCTCGACTCGGCGTATAGTTAGATAATGGACTTGGCTGCCACGGGAAGTGGCGATGGCCACCCATCTGGAGGGCTTTAAAAGGGGACCGGACAGACTGATGGAGGAGTCCGTGGCTACTGGACGTGGATGGCCACGGGCTCCCTCCTTCCCCAGAGGCGGCTTGCCTGCACACGCCAGTCGCTGGGCGGGAGGAGGCCTTGCCCCATCCTGCGGGAGGGATCCTGTGGGCAGCCGGTTTGCTGCCGTGTGTGCAGAGTGCTGGGCTGGATGGGCCCAGGGCCTGATCCAGCTGCGCTTTTCTTACGCTTTGGTGTACAACTGCATGCACTGCTGTTGCTGCGACTGGATGCAGGGAAGGCACCAAGGGTGACGATGCAGCGAAGCAGCGAAGTGATCAGGTGGGATCCTGCGGATGAGGAAAGGGATTAGGGAGGGGGGAAACCAGAGCGAGGTGGCCGACAGGAAAGGAGCCCAGAGACTTGGCAAAGGAGGTCAGTCTGGTGTTCTTGACCCGCCTGCCAGGAGCTTCCGCCTGTTTTTACCGTCTAAAACCATAATTCTCCCCCGTGTGCTCTCCATCTCTTCTCTTGCATAATTGCTTGCTTGTCACCACAGAGGAAAGTTTATTTGCTAAAAGGGTTGGGAGCAGTATCTTGATTGATTTCAGAAACTGCAAGCTCACAAGGACATTTCATTTGTGGGATTTGATTTTGTTGGCTCAGGAAGAGGGGAAAAAATACAGAGGCCTCGGTGATGCAGTGCCCTAGCACAGTGCCATTTGTTACCCACTGCTGATTCTGGCCTACAACTCCCATCATCCCTAGGCACCACAGCAAATTAGGGAGGGATGGCGGGAGTAGTTGGCAGAAACTTCCTGAGGGCCACAAGCCGCCCGCTCCTGCAGTCCCGCCATGGCCACAGGAGGAAGGTGGGCCTCCCCCCGAGTTGCTCCATCCTCTCTTGCCATAGAGGTCTGCCTTGCCCTCCACTGGAGATGTGCAAGGAATCGGTTGTGTGTGGAAAATCTCTCAGATTCTCTTCTTTTGCTTGCTGGACTCTGGTCTACTTTGCTGCAGCCCAGAGTCTGAGCTCCTCGTGAGCATGTCCAGGGTTGGCAGGGTGCCTGCCGGGAATCGAGCCCCAAGTGCCGAGCAAACAGTGTGATTCTTCCATGTCCTCCACAGCTGCTGCCACCAGCAAGCGGGGGAAAAGGCTGGTCACTGGGAATGGGAGTTGGCACACCCACTCTCAGTCCCCCCCCCCCATCCTGCAGCCACTCCTGATGGGGAAGGTTCCCAGTTGCCCAGCTGCGGGTCTGTAGGCATTCGCAGATGTCCTCTTGGCTCAGCTTGCTTTGTTCTGCGGGACAGGGCTGAACAAAGAGGAAGTCTGCAGATTCTGGAGGGATGGATGCCGAAAGGGTTCATCCATCTCCTGGAACTTCACACCAGGATCCACTTCTGACAACCACCATCACAAGCTGGGGGGCTTCTCTGGGGCACTCAGGTGGGGGAACCAGGTGAGAGGTGCTGCCCAGCTGATTCTCACTCCTCTTCTCTTGGGGGCATGTGCCATGGAGCAGCAGGGGGATCAGCTGAGCCGCACCGCTCTTGCTGCAGCGCCATCCCGTTGGTTATCTGCTCCTGCCCCAAAGAAGATCTTCGAGGCAGGAGGAGGGCAGAGGCAGAACATCTCGGGCAGCTGCACAGAATGGCAACTGTTCATGGCATTCTCTGGCTAGCCACTGGGCAAGGGCTGTCTCTCGTTCTGGCCTCCATACTGCAATGAGTTGTGTTTCCTGGTACACAGAAACCATGGCGCAGACTGTTGTTTTCACTGTTCACGGGTGCTAAGGACCAAACGTGCCACTGTGAAATGCCACAACAGGGTTTGGATGACATGTAAAATAAACCCATCATGGCTTGTTGTGCCATGCAAACCTGTCCTTGGTGTCTGTGGGAAAGGCTGAGCTAAATTAATCAGGCTTAGCCTATATTTATGCCAAGGCTTTTCCTATTGCACTGTATCGGTCCGGCCTGGTTGAGAAGTTTCAAGGTCTTTTGCCAGCAATTAGCAAAGTGTGAGTCACAGGTTTGGCCAATGTTAGAAAGAAGAAGCAAAGCAGCATTATGTTTGAGCCACCAAATTTATATCTCAAACTTCTGATATCACAACACAGCAATGGAACCTTCTGGCACATAGCAAAGAATTCAGAATCCTGGTTGAAAAACAATAGCATTTCTTTCCTTAACAAGCTCCAAAAGAAAAACACCACAAAAGCAGTTAAGACAGAATAGACTTCAGATCTAGCATTATTGTTTGCCCTTTCACTTTTGATAATATAAAGGTAAGAGAAGAAAAAAACACTGTCTGAGATCAAAGGTTCAAATCTGAGCATTCTCACATTATGTCTTAGACAGCAGCAGAGAAATGAGGAGCAGAAAAGAAAGGGACAGAAAAGCTGGAAGCTCTCCTCTGACAAATTGGATTAACTCCGTTTTAGTTTTAAACTGTTCAATCAATTATATCTTAACAGTTTTCTTGATCAGGCTGTAATATCTTCTTGCCTTTTCCTTAGTCTTTGCTTTTTCCTCTGGAAAGCTTGCATTTGTTCTGCCTTGTCTTTTTCATATCTTGTTCTGCCGAATACCATGCACCTTGATTCAGCCTGCATCCATAATATTCAAAGAGCCACAACAATAACAACGGGGAAGTTGTGAAACATCTGCCTCCTGCGAATCCAGCGCTTGCTTACACAGCTGAAGCCGGGTGTCCCGTGTCTGAGGAGCTGTTTGAGGAGCTGTTCCGGGGCAATCTTCTTTTTGCAAGTATGGTCCACCTGAAGAGCTGTCGCATCTGAAATGCTGTCGATCTGAGTCTGGTTGAAAGATAGAGAACAGTACAAAGGGAGAGTTTCAGGGTCTTGAGATGGCTCAGCAGCAGGTAACAACTAGAAGAGAAACTGAGCATCATACAGATAAACTGGTCACAATTTCCACCTGGTATGGCAAGATGGCATTTCTGCATATTTTAATTCTGCTTAAATCTGCATATCAATTGGCTTGTGCTAATGGTATGCAAATTGGTGCCCCTTTTGGTCCGCTTTTGGATGAGGCATGTATGCTTTCTTGATGATGCATAAGAGGTCACCCTAAGTGGTGGTAAAAGGCACACAAGAATGCTGTCCTCTTTGTTGAACCTTCCCATATCCATGTCCGGGGTGGTGATTGCAAGCATGCCTTGGATGCAGCCACAGTCTGACCTGCAAAGCTGCTAAGCCAGAGAGCTTGCTTTTAAGTGGATTTTATTCCACAAAATTCATCTGCAACAGCTATAACTATAAACTGAGGGATGCTCCAGGCCCGACAATGCTAGTGCATGGAAATTGCTCCTTCAGCAGAAAACCATGTGCAATTTAAGACCTGGGCTGTTGCATATGGTGATCGCACAGCCACGCGTTTTCCTGCATGTGCACTTACTGGAAAGTGCGGCTGGCCAGGTTTTTTCAGCACAGGTGCAGTTACATTCTGCAAGGAGGCATGTACACAGAGAAAACGAATGCAGGGCACGCCTTTGCGGGGGCTACATCTCTCCCATGCTTGGGAGGAAGATAGAAGAGGGAGCACGGAATCTGTCCCCGGTGCCATGTTAGGCGGCCCATCTCTCAAATGAGCTGTTTCAGCCCAGGGAAGCATGCTGGAGAGCTTTCTTTGGGACGTGCTCCTCCTGTGGGCTCGATGCGTTTGCGAACGAGCAGAAGAAAAAGCTCATCTGATGATCCGTGGGTGGGTGGGACATGGCCTCCCACACATTGTTTGCTGTATGTGATCTAGGCCATATTTTAGGGGAGGGGGTGGAATGCCACAGAGGAAGGTTTTGCAAAGGTTCCAGGTTCTTGTCCTCTCCAGGTTGGGCTGGGAGAGAGCCCTGCCTGAAGCCCTGGAGAGCTGGGGCCAATCCAAGCATCCGGCACTGGACTCTGCAGGCCGATGCTCCCTGTCCATATGAGGCAGCTTCCAATGATATTGAACTGGTTTGCTCAATGCAGCAGGTGGGGGTACTTTTCCACCCCAGGCTCTGACAAGGCAGCCACCAACCCCAACCCTAAGCAGTTCAACAGGCACTCCTGGGGCAGCTTGAGTCATGGTTACATCGGAAAGAAAAGCAAAGGGCACAAGCTGCCGTCCAAACACTGCTTGGACTGCATGGTCGACTAGTCCTCATGGATCTGGCTTGGAGATAAGCCGTTGGCTGGAACCCAGAGGCATTTAAGCCCTGCAGAATAGCGCTCTCCCTTCTCTCCCCATGGCCTGGATATTGGGACGCCTGGTGGCAACGCGTAGCCTTCGGCCACAGCATCACCACTTCCCCAACTTTGCTGTGTGGCCGGTCAAGAAATGATGTCACCATTCCGTCCATGGAAACAGCCAGGACAGAGAAACTAAGCCGCGGCGGGGTGGGAGAAGGAGGGAGCGCGCGGGCTCCCTCACCTGCCTTTCTGCTCCCCGCAGGTGCTTCGGGCTTGGCTAGAATTCACTCCTGGGTTGAGCGGGCTGCGAGCTGCGGAGTCGCCCGTCTGCGAGGCAGCCGCCGCTCGCCTGGACCTGCGTCTCCTCGGATTGCCAGCCTGCCTGCCAGCCAGCCAGCCAGCCAGCCTGCCTGCCTGCCTGCCTGCCAGCCGCGCATCGCGCTGCATTCTCCCCTCCTCCGCTCCCACTTAGGTTGGGAACGTGTGTGCGTGTGCGCGAACGGGAGCCGTGGATGCCTCTCCTTGGCATTCCCCCACCCCCTTCCCCGCTGCAAGTTGGAATTTTCTTCCGCATCGCATCCAAATCTCTGCTGAAGCCTCGGCTCTTCCAAGCCGGGAAGAAGCAGCTGGAGGGGGAGCTCTGTTTGGGGTTTGCTTCTGCCGATTCTCCTCCGGACTTCATCCGCGGCACACGGCATGCTGGAAAGACCGTCTGAGCACTGATTTTCTGCAAAGAAGCGCTTGCCAAGGTAAGGGAACCGGCGTGTCTTTTCAAGTTTCCCCGGCACTGGCATCTTTGCGTGGGAGACCGGGTTGCATGCAGGTCTAGCAAAAAATGCACGACTCTTTCCAAAGAAGAATTGCCATTATTCACCCCCCCACGACCCCGCCACCTCCACCCCTGCATTTTATGATAATTCACCTGCCAGCATGGAGAGGTGCATTTGAAAGGGAAGCTCTGTCTGCAGCAGAAAGCACGATGGGTAATAGGTATTCTACACATGCATGGCAGAAAAAGGGGCTTTGCTAATGAGCTGGTTCAGTGAAGATGCCAGCCATCCGGTGAGATTTGCAGCCTCGCTCTTTGCACAAAGGGGTGTGCAGCGATTGGCTTAACTCCAGCTGCAAGTCCCTTCAGAAAGTCTTCCTAGCTAATCCGAGCATGCACCCCCCTCCCTGTCTTTGCAAAGTGGACAGAAAGATGGGCAATTATCAACACGCTCACTTTGCCTTTGCAAGCAGGCTGCTTATCTCCTCCAAACTGCATGCCGCTTGTGCCAGGAAACCCAGTCATTATCATTAACCCCTCTGCCCTTCTCTCCCTGCTTGCAATTCAGAGCTTCCTTGCCACCATCTTCCTGCATCCAGGATGGATCCGTTCTTTCACACCCAGGCTGGGGACCTCCTTTACATGAGGAAGCTGGTCAATGATTCATCCCTGTGGAACCTGAGCTTGGGTGACTGGTTCCACAACAGGACCACGGACAGCTTCCTGCCCGTTGGCATCAAAGTCACCATTGTGTTCGTCTACTCCATCGTCTGCATCATCGGGCTGGTGGGCAACTGCTCCGTCATGTATGTGATCATCAGGTAAGCACACCTGTGCGTGGCCAAGGTGGGAATGAGCCACGTCACGCAGAAGCGAGGGCTGGGTGGAACGTGGCCCTCTCCGTGGGGTGTGAGGACGTCTCGCTTAGGTCTGAGAACCTCAGGGGTTCAGTAGAAGTGAGAAATTCAAGAGTGCCTCTGGGCATCTGCTGAGTTTCTTTCTCTTGTCACTCCGTCGCTGCAGTTGGTCCCATCATATGTGAGAAGTCTGTGCCTGGTTTTGGGATGCTTACAAAGCTCCGTTTTATCCTCACTACAACCACCTTGGAAGGCAGGCTAGGCTGAGCCGGCCCAGATTCACCCAGGGAGCTTCATGTTGAGCAGGGACTTGAACCTGGATCTCCCAGGGCCCCATTCGAACATTCTCACGACCACACCACACCGGCTCTCGATAAGCACACAGTGATTTCTGAACCACTCTCAGCCTGTTCAAAGCCCTTCCCATATTATCTCAGTCCAATCTTTCCAACCTCCCTGCAATGCAGGCCGAAATGATGGTCCCCATGTCGCCGGTGGAGATCGAAGGGCCGAGCCAATGTGTGAGCAGCTCCTCCGAGGCTGTGTCATCAGCTCTTGGCTGAAATTTGCACTGGGGACCTGCTGGGCCACCCTAGGCTTGGCTTCTCAGAAATAAGCCCCACTAATTTCAATAGGATTTACTCCCACGTAAGGAGGCACGGTGCCTCGGCGTATGTACTAGCTCACATTTCCTGCAAAAAGGGGCATGAGATCAGGGTTGGTTTGGGCCCCGAGTTCTCCAGAAAGGTGCCAGTCTCGTCAAATAGATCTGTATTACTTCGGGTCTGTATCAAGCAGCAATGCCTTTGTCTGTCTGTCTGTCTGTCTGTCTGTCTACTGCGCCATTCCCATAGACTCTGGGTGTCGGGAGAGCCCCTCCCCCTCCCCATCCAAAGTGGGGCACATGGTGGTGCGTGAGGCAGCAGGAGGTCCAGCTGGAGGCCTTTCCAGTGATAAGAGAAAGAACGCACCCACAGATGCCTGTTTAAAGTCATACCTTTTTGGCTCATGTTTACATGTGCTCGGATTACTTGGAAAGAGCTGAATAGGAGAGCCGTTCCATAAAGGTTGCCTTGAAAATGGAAGCAGATCGCTTTGCTTGAGTGTGGTGAGAAACCACGGTCCAAGTCCCTGGTTAGACATGGCTCTCAAAGAGTTTGCGCTGGGCAAAATAGCGTCCGTCTACCTCCTCATGGGGCCATGAAGCTCTTGGGAAGCAGGATCGCTTACAGGAAGTCTCATCACTGTGACCTTAGATCTAAATCCCTCAAACTGGTTCTAAATCACCATAAATATAGCATAGGTTTGTGTGGATTTTTCTCCGTGCCCCTTATATTTCTACGCTACATTGCTGCAGTTTCAAACGTCTGTCTTGGTGTCAATGCATGTAGGCTGGCACGAACTCCTCTGTACTAACAGGAAACATATTCATCTAAATGTTGATTCTTCTGCGGTCTAAATGGCACCAGCTCGGCCAAGGTGTGGCCTGTTGGTAGATGATGCACCTTGGCAGGTATCAACAGGCTGGGAGGAAAACTCAAGTCTGCAGAAGCAGTGCATGAATTGGGCTGAGGAGGAGAGCACCTGAGGAAAGGAAGAAAAGGGGGACTAAAAAGACAAGGATGTTCAGTGTACGTATGCTGAGTCCCTGCAGGGGTGGGGAGAGAAATGGGTGACTGGACGGACCCCTTCTGGTTGTGGGTCTTCTTGGTGTTCTACTGATGACACTTTGTTGCCAAGGTTGGCCCCAAGGGAATGCATGACTGGGCATCCACCTACAGCCACACCTTGGCAAGGGCCCATGGGGAAAAGCCTCTTCCTCTTCTTCGCCTCTGCAAGGGTCTTGCTCCCCTGCCTCTCACCCCAGCCTGGACACTGGTAGTGCTGAGGAAGAGCTGATTCTGCAGCCTCCTTGCTCATGGCTTGCCGCCTGTCACGCAAGCAAGTGGTGGCAAGGAGGAGAAAGAGCTGGAGGAGCTGGCACCAGAGGCAGTGAGAAGGTGGACCCACCAAACGTTGGGTCCTGCATAGCTGTACATCAAGCTTGCATGCAAGTGAGCTATATATCAAGCTCACCTTTGCTAAGCTAGAAAGGCAGGGGCCTGAAGCCAGATTGGTGACCACGTGTAGAAGCAATGCAGAGGGCTGGACTTGATGGCCTGATAGGCCCTTCCAAGTTGACCGCTCTTCCATTCCATTTCATGCTGGGAGCTGTGCCAAAAGTCCTCACAAACGGGGACTCTCACAGCACACCATGGTCCGTGATTGTTTTAGGAACTGAACCATCGGTGTGAGAGCTTTTCTTCATTGCTCATCTGTTTCCTGCTGCCCCATGCTACATCTTCCCTGAATTCATGTTTAGCTTGGAGCATTTCCAAATCTGCAGGCCATCAGTTCGCAGCAGACATAAATCTGTTTGGTTCCTTGCTTAGCATCTTTGTTTCCTCTCATTTTACATGACTGATGTTTTTGTAAAACTCTGCAAAAATGCCTTCCAGACGAAGTCAACTACACGATCGCCTCGATGTGATTTTGTGCGGTGTTTCATCTGCGTGTGAAAAATAACACTGCACAAAAGTCACAGTGCGCAGAAACGTGCCTGGATTTGTGCACCTGCAGTCGCTCCAAGACGGGCTGGTGGGCTCTGTTATTGCAGCATTTTAGAAATGCATGTGTGCACATCAAAAATTTTAAAAGCCTTTGCGTGGGGTGGGGGTGGGGAAAAGAGAAGCCGACGAATAAATGGACTGCATCACTTCGAGAACATGTTGTACTAGTCAAGGGGTCACTAGTTAAGTGGGAACGGAGTTGTTCAGGTGAAGAGCATTTCAAAGGAATCCTTTTAACCAGCGAAAGGATCTTGGAGCTGTGGTGAATATCTCAGTGGAAGTCCTGGCCCAGGGTGTAATTACTGTGCAAAAGTATGGAAAATAAACATGCCAAGATCCATACTGCCCTTATGCAAACCACACTTAGAATACTGTGTACAGTTCTGGTCATTGCACCTAAAAATATTTGGAACATGTGGGAAAAGGGTATTAAAATGAGGAAATAGCTGGACCAACTCCCCTATAAAGATGGGTCACAGCAACTGGGACTGTCGATCTTGGAGAACAGGTAGTAAGGGGAGGCATGAGAGGTGGGGAGAAAGTGGAGAGAGAGACATTTTTCTCTTCCTTGTAGTACTTGGGCCCCAAGGGGTCTTCCCAAAAAGCAGATTGCAGGGATACTCGGGAGATCGAAGGAAGGGATTTTTCTCATGGCACATAGTTAAGCTATGGAATTCACTGCCACAGGATGGAGTGATGGCCACCTCTTTAAAATTTATATTTGTGTAGGAATAAGTTCCTAGAGGAGAGCGACCCTGACTGCTCTCTAGAAGGCCAGAGCCTGAAGATGAAACTCAAATACTTTGGCCACTGAATGAGAAGGAAGGACTCCCTGGAGAAGAGCCTAATGCTGGGAACAATAGAGGGCAAAAGAAGGAGGGGATGGCAGAGGATGAGGTGGCTGGATGGGGTTACTGGGGCAGTGGGTGTGAGCTTAGGTGGACTCCGGGGGATGGTGGAGGACAGGAAGGCCTTGAGGAATGTTGTCCATGGGGTCGCGATGGGTTGGATACGACTTCGCAACTAACAACAAAGGAATAAGTTGCTAGTCCTCATGGCTATGTGCTATGTCCAGTGTAAGCCCACACGCAGGACATACATGTGCCAGTTTCCTTCCACCCATGTTCCCCAGCAACTGGTGTACATAGGCGCACTGGATGTAACATAGATTGGTAGCCATTGATAACCTTCTCCTCCATGAATCCAACCAGGTTGCCAGCAAGGGGTTCGGCAGACCTATTCATTGCACGTGTTTCCAGATGCAGCCAAGAGCCAGCCTAGTACCAGTGACTAGTAGCCACTGGCATCCTCAGATGCACATGCCCAGGTGCTGGGGAACATGGATGGGAGCGGCTGTGGCAAGCGCGTCCCACTGGTGGGTTTCCCATGGGCACTGCGCAACAGACCTCGGTCTGATCTACCAGGACTCTTTTATGTTCCAAAAATTTAAAATTAAAATAAAAGACAGCCCCCTTCCCACAATTATTTCTTATCCATTTAATGTTTGCTCTGCCCTTCAAAAAAATGTTCTTCGCAGCTTAGCCAGTGTCCGCTCCCAGGCTGACAATCTAAATCAGATATGAGAAAAGCAAAGGGTGGGAAGGGGGAGAAAGATTGTGCCGTGGCTGAGATGGCTTCCATTGCCTGGACGGTTGGGGTTATACCTTCTGACTCTGCTTAGACTTCCAGGCTTCTCCTGCTGGGTGGGCGTGCGCACTGCGGGACCCTGCCTCTTCTTATTTGGTTCCCTGGGCATTGCTTAGGGTTAATCGGCTTCTTCTGTCTCCCCTCCTTTTGGGCCGAGGAGGTTCTTTCGAGGTGAGGCCCCTCGGGTGGCTGTTGCGGGAGGAAGGGGCCAACAGTGGAATCTGGATGCTGCAACTGCAACCGTGCTCTCTGCTTGGCGTTTGGGCAAGCAGAATGGTGGCAAAATTCCTCCAAACCTGGAGAAATGGGAGCCAATCCGGGGGGGCTTGCTAAATTCTCCCTCTCCAAATTCCTCCCTTTGGGCCGGGGCTCAGAACGGCCTGATTGTTTTTGGTGAACTGGCATGAAGGAGCGAGTTAGCCAGCTTGCATGCTTCCATTTTAGATTCCAAGACTTTGCCCAAACGATGGCCCATGCGCCATGCGCTGCGTTTTCTTCCCCTGTTGATACTGATGTTCCCTCGTAAGTCACCAGCGTTTAAGAGCATTGCTTAAATCTTGGGGGGGGGAGGGGGACACAGAGACCCTCCTCATGCCAGGGTGTCACCATCTTTTGTGCTGAGATTTCAACTCCTTTCAGCCTTGTCCTTGTAGGTAGCTGAAAATACTGCAGCCAGAGAGAAAGACGGGGAAGGGGGTTGCACTGATGTTGCCTTCCAGCATCCCTGGGATGGGGCTGGACCCTAAAATTAGTGAGCCTGACTCTGTACCAGCTGCAGAACCTCAGCCCTGGGGTCACATCACTCAAGCCCCAGCATCTTTCCCAATATCCACAGTGTTTCGGCCATTTTTGGCTCATGTTCCCACTCTCCATGCCTCTCCTAAGTTACTAGCAGGAAAGAGCTTTCTGTGAAAAGGTGCTGGGATTTTGCCAGTCCCTGACTACCTCTTTTCCCATTGGCCCTGCGCATCATTGGAACACCCCCCCCCCCCCCCCGCGAGACTTTCCAAAACTGGATTTGGTTCTTATTGGTCGAAGCGGATCTACACCCTGGCTGTCCCTGCAACTGCTCCCTCATGAGAGCTGGAATCTTGATATTGATGCTCCATCAAATGGGGCTTACCAATGTAGGACGAATAGCTTCGGCCCTGAAGCCCCGGTATGTGGGGGCTGCGGCCGGGAGCTGCCGGGCTGTTGAGGGCACGGATGGAAGGGACCTAAAGTAAGGGAGCAACCCCACGTTCCTTCTCACGGGTTAATGAATGGTGGCATTCGTGGGTACCTGCACCAGTTTGGATGGGGAAGAAAGAGTTAAAATATGCACGGTGGGGGCGGGGGGGGGGTGGACGGACGATGTGCTGTGTATGGCAAATAGCACATCTCCAATTCCAGAGCTAGAATTTAGCACAAGTTGAAGCACATCAGTGGCACTGGGGCAGAGTGAACCACACAGAAATAAATTCATCAAGCTACTTAATCTGCCCCTTGGGGAGATAATTGAACGGGATCCAAGAAATCCGTTCTTCCCTGATGCAAGCGAAGTGGTGCAGGTGTTGACTTGACTTCACTGATGAAGATCGTTGAAGGACCAGATCAAAGCTGTGATAGAACATGTAGGCTGGACTGGTATTGGACTGGGGGACCTGGAAGATCCAGGTTTTAGTCCCCACTTGACCATGGAGCCAACTGGGGGACTTTGGGCCAGTCACGGACTCAGCCCAACCTACCTCGCAGGGTGGTTGTTGTGAGGATAAAATGGAGTGGAGAGCTGTGTGAGCACCACTGTAGGCCTGGCCCAGGTGCCTCTTGCATCGCACGTCACGCAACGCAACGCAACGCACCTTGTATGTGCTTTTCACCTTCGTCATCCTCTGTACACTTGCTCCAAACAGCTCTGCAGTGAAACCGGTCCAGGAATAGATGGTGGCAGAATGCCTCGATCTGATCAGAGAAAGGGGCAGGGAACAGCCGGGGGAGGCTCAGCAGGGATGCGGTGGGGAGAGAGATGCTGTGACTCCTCGAAGGAAATCCACATTTGTATTGGTCTGCAAAGTGTATGTAGCTTCAGATATATACTGATGAAGGCAGAAGGAAAAGAGGTTTAGTGCGATGGGCACAATCCTCCGCATATTTAGGAAAAAACCAACAAAAGTCCTGCAGTTCTTACATATATGAGAGAGAGAGAGAGAGAGAGAGAGAGAGAGAGAGAGAGAGAGAGAGAACCCAGTCCAAAGTATGGGAAGAAAAAGGTGTGGGGAAAAGTCTGTAAATTGGGGGTTGGGGGGGGGGGAGAGATGTGGAAATAGGTCAGTTTCCCTAGTTAAGAAAGCGATGTGGAATTCACCAGGATGTCTGGGGAAAGCCCCCCATTCCTGGGACTGAGAGTCCCAGAATGGGGCCCACATTCTGTGTTGGATGCACACTGTACAGGAGCCGCTGAAGAGGCCTGCCTGTAGGGATGTATCCATTTCCCCTGCTCCATCTTCTTGTGGGTTGCAGGCGAACACTCCTGAATTTTGGTTTCATTAGGAAAATGCCAGCCTTCATTGCTGAAGGGGGGGGGGGGCGCACACAGGCAGCTCTCGGTCTGCATTTGCCTTTTGCCCCTCCAAATGACCGACACACGGAAGCACATGGATGGGACACGACGGCAACATTCAGGGGCTTAAGAGGGAGGGATGGCCAGCATCCAAGGTAGGCAGGCCTGGGATCTTGGCATAACCTGCAACAGATTTGCATGAAATCGTAATTTCGTGAATCTGAGCTGTGGATTCCTCAGCAGAGCAGCTTTTCCCTGAGGTTCCACAGACTCGTGGGCTGGGTTTTCTCTTTTTCGGGGTGTGTGTATGCATTGCCCATTTCCAGCCTATTCTTCCCCACCTTTCTCTTCTCTCCCAGCCGTGCAAGTATCGAGATAAAATGTACAGCATTGTGCATGGTCTTGCACTGAACCTGGGGAGTGCAGGGAAGTGCTCCTGGCAAACGTTGGGGTCTGAAAGGCATGAGTTTGGGGCGCTGCAGGGTATTGCCTCCTCGTTCTGCTGGACGACGGCCATTTTTCTTTTTCTTCCCCGAATGACTGGGAATGACTCATCACCCGGTGGCCCCCCTCCTGAATTCCCATCCTCCATTTTGCCAGCTGTGCAAGCTGGAGAGCTTTTCTCCTTGGCCTTAGTTCCCCAGTAACTAAGGACATTGAAGCGAGTGCTGACACCCTCCACCAATTCCAGAGAGCATGCCACTAGGCCTCAAGAACACGCTCAGTTCAAAAACTGCCCTTCGCAGGAGATACCGGAAAAATGCATACAATGTTATAAACAAGACAAACTGAAGTAGCATCTTTGCAGCCCCAAGCGGTACATGGCCTCTGTTTTGCAAATGCACCATTTATTATGGGGCATTAAGCAGCAGATAATATTGGGATGCTGATGTCGACACAGGGAAGCATTTCCCATGAAGCTCATCAGGACCTAAATCTGGGCAAAGAGGCACGAGCTGCAGCATTAACATCTGGAAGAGGAGCTGGTTCCCACTCTTCTTCCGCTTTATTGTTTGGTGGGGTCCTTCATTTACCACATTTGTATGCCGCCCCATAGCCAGAGGCTCTCTGGGCAGCTCTTGGCACTATATATATGTGTGTGTATATATAGTGTATATATATATATACTCACACACACATACATATACAGCACTTTCTCTCTCCCTCTCCCTCTATATATATGATGTGTTTTGTATTGTTTTAATAATTAATGTTTTATATAGTAGTTTTATATCTTGTAAGCCGTCCTGAGCGCTTGAAGCAATAGGACGGGGTATAAATGTAATAAATAACTAACTAACTAACTAATAAAAAACAGCACTATATGTATATATACAAAGGATCTTCAAAAAGTTTCCATGCTTATATATTTTATATTTTATAAATATATTTTATATATTTTTGCTGATGGCATTAAAAAGTTGGTACAATGCTGGGAAAAATGCATCGCAAAGGAAGGGGGGTATGTAGGAAAGAGATGCAATTTGTTTTTGAAATTCTTAATAAATAGAGTTTTAAAAAGTGTGGAAACTTTTTGAAGAACCCTTGTGTATACATATATGATAAAATCATGCCGCTCCCTCTTCCTCTCTTCACGATCGTTGAGCTACACTCATGCACTAGTAAAACACTGCAAAAAGGAGCAGAGGGAACGCAGCGCTGAAGCAGTTGCCTGCACGATTCATCGCATGAGCTTCTTGCGTAGTGTTTTACTGATCTGCAGTTCAGCAGCACACCATGAAGAACCTCGATGCAAACGATTTTCCGATCACATCCAAATAAGTACAAATATAGCCAACGCCACTCCCCTTGCTGTAGCTACGCTTGGGAAGAATCCTTTCGACGCCCCTCCCTCTAGCATCTGTGGACTTGTGCTCGTGCTCAGCCTGATCCTGCAAAGCGAACCAAACCGAGAGGAAGTACGCAAACACTCGCAGATCCCCAGTCGCTCGCGCAACCGGCAGCTTCTCCGTCAGGGGCAGCCACCCAACGAGCGGCCGCAGGATGCAGGAGGGGCCGCCGTGAGCGCCCACGCTTGGCACCATTCCTGGAGACCTTCCTTCTTCCCCGTCTGGGGCAGCCAGTGGAAGCCACCCTGGGCACTGAAGTGGGCCCGCTTCCACAGTGTCCGGGGCTCGCTTCCTCGTGAGCGCCCCATGACCTCTGGCCGCGCTTGCCGGGAACGCGAACTCGGGGCCCGTGCAAAGTGAGGCAGAGTGCAGGGGGCCAAGCCCAGGGAATGCAACGGATGGCCGTCTGCAAGGGGATTCCTCACATCCCTCGCCTGGAGTGCCACTTTGTAGGGAGAAAGGTGGGACAATGAGAAAATGCATAAATCAACTCCAAGAACATTTATGCCTAGGGCCAGGAATACGTCTTTAATTAAAGTTTTTATAAGCCGTCCCAATACTAAAAGTCTCTGGACAGCTTACAAAAAACAAAACCCCCCAAAGCAATCCTAACAACGACAACACACAACACACTGCATCCAATAAATAATGATAAAAACAAGGATAAAATGATTAACTGTTGAAATATTGGGAGAATAAAAAGACCTTGGCCGGATGCCGAAAAGAATAAAGTGACGGCACCAGGCCAGCCTTCCTGGCGAGCATGTTCCACAATCGGGAGCCACCACCAAAAAGGCCCTTCTCCGAGTAGCTACCCTCCTGATTTCCTTCAAAGAGGGTGCCTGGAGAAGGGCCTCTGCCTGAGATCTCATGGACCGGGCGGGCACATAGGGGAAGGAGGCGCTCCTTCAGGTTTCCAGGACCCAAGCCATTTAGGGCCTTATAGGTCATTACCAGCACCTTAGATTGGGCCCAGACTTCAGTATCTGGAATAGTAATGCCGGCGCTTGTGAGATCGCTAGCCGCTTGCTCACGGAGGCTGGTGCTGGCCAGTCTGCTCTCAGCAGCCCGCCTCTCCCCTTATCTTGCCTCCTCTGCAATGTCAAGCAAAAATCAAAGTGCCCCCGAGCCATTTGTCATGGCATGGGCCATGGGCAGCTTGCCAAGGCACAGCCTGCATTCTTCCTGTGCCTTCCTTTGTGTTACTTCGCAATCCGAACAGACTCCCGTTCTGATGCTGAGCTGGAAATTGACACGTTCCGTGGATCACCCCCCTGCTCCCATGCAAAAGACACACGGCGTGACTTTGGTCAGTCCCATTCACCGTCACCGTCTCTCCTTCCCGAGCCAGCTTTTCATTAATTTCCTCCTTGCTGCATTAATCAGGTGCATGACGCCCCCAATCCGTGCTCACATGCACAAGCGCTCACACAGAGGGAACAGTCTCTTTTCCCAAAGCCGCATAGCCAAGCAGATCCAAGGGGTGGTGTCTTGGAAGACCAGTGAAGAAATGGAGGAAAAGACAGTGTGAATAAGATCCTTTTTGCAAAAGGTGCAGGGAAATATCCAGAAAGGGGAGGGCTTTTTGTTTGTTTGCTTTTGCAATGGTGGAAAGGTTTACCAAAAACTGGGGATTTCTTCTCAGTCAAGTTTTGTCCCTATAGCTGAAAAGGGATGGGCGGGGGGGGGGGATTCTTCCTTCTATGAGCCCCTTATTTGAGAATGAAGAGGGATGAGACTAAATGCAGTGTAGTAACAAGAGAAATGAGATAAATTTCAGTGGATTCTTATTAAAATGGAATTGAAACAAAGTTCTTTCCACCTACATTGGCCAAATTGTGGTGTAGTGGTTAAGAGCATGGGACTGGGACTGGGGAGATGCGGGTTCCAGTCCCCGCTCAGCCATGGAGCCAACTGGATGGCTTTGGGCCAGTCACAGCCTCTCAGCCAACCTACCTCACAGGGATGTTGTTGTGAGGATAAGACTGGGGAGGGTGGGGAGGAGAATTATGTAAGCTGCCTTGAGTTGGATGAAAGGAAAACCAGTGGGATATAACTATCATCATTGTCTTGCAATCAAACCTGGAGATTGAAGCACTAAGCTCTGAGTTTGTGTTCACCCATATTTCAGTTCTGGTTGTCTTCACTTTTGATTTCTTAAATCTCAGGGATTTTCCATCCTGAATGTACAAATTTGGCTGAATCCTTACCAAAACAAAACTGAACCCCAATTCCCACCACTCCCTAGATCAATGGATATAAACAAGAAAAGCCACATAGCCTATGATCCCCAATTGCAGTAATTGTAGCAATGGAGGTGCTCAGAATGAGGTTGTGAATCCAGATAGACCTGGCTCAGCACCAGTTGCTGGTGGATCTTTGTCCAGCAGCAGAAAAGACGGACCTTTCCCAGTATTTTTGTTATTTATTTATTTATTTAAAGTTTTTATATTTATATAAAATTAATATGCCATCCCATTACTAAAAGTCTCTGGACAGCATTTACCTTCTTCAAAAATTTCTCTCCTCTCGAATTAGCTTCCTGGATAATAGTAACCATTCTTTCCTATGAATTGGGGAATATCCTAGCGGAGCACCTGAAAAAGTTATTGTATGCTGGGAGAATAAAATCCATACTCTGTATATCTTTATCTTTGTCCACACACACACACCCGGTTTCATCTCCAAAGGAAACATTCCTCCGTTTGTCAGCACTGCTGATGCTGCGTTTCCCCCCGTGCTTTCCGTTTAATATCCTTATCAGAGAGCAGCAATAAAAGCAATCATCCAATTGATGAATGGTCCTGCTGTGAGGGACAGCTCAAAAATGATTCTGCAGCAACATGTTGTGTAGCAACATGTGATTGTTTACCTCTCCCGTGCAGCTCTCATTTTTCAGCCAGGGTGTTATCCATCAGACCCTGGAAGGAAGAGAACACATGTATAGAATGGCCCCTCCTGGATATTCATGCCGATGGGATATTGGTTGAACCCAAAGCCTATCAGTCGGAAAGACAACGAGGAAGGTTCATATATTCAACCAGCATAGCTGAGATAGTCTCCAAGGTTTCCCCAGGGAAGTGCAGTAAGACCAAGCATGAGGGGGGCTTATAATACTGCCCCAATTCCTCCTGTTCTCTAAAGTTTACCATTGCAAGGAAGACGGGGAGTGACAAGGATACCTTGAGTGCCAGAAGGTCTTTAAGGCCCAGCTGCACCGAAGAGGCTGGGAAACAGCTCCTGGTGTTTCTAGGCTCCTTCTTTGCAATGGCTTCTTACAGGAACGAGGCAAGGAGAGACGTATTAATCAGCCAAGATGAGTGCGCCACAGTTCTCTAAATTCCATCTCCAAGCTTGTTCCACTTCAAGTCTGCATCGTAAAAATGAATTTTGCATGAAAATCAGACTGTTTTGAATACGCTTTTGTCAACTGTGTGCACCTTTGAAATGTTATGCATCCGTCTCTCACTGATGCATCCCATGGTGATTTTTTTTCAGAAGTATGTGTTTCTCTGTGCATTTTCCAAATGCATGCATGCTATCAAACACATTTTTAAAGCATTGTTCAAGAATCACACTGGAAGCTTGGCAATGACTTGGCACTGTGTGGACTGCGACCAGCAGATTACAGCTGAGTCCATGTTTAGTCTGGTAGATGTGAACCCCAAATAAACTCCAATTAAAAATGGACCAAAAAGAGCGAGGAGGGCTGCCCAGCAATAGGGAAAGAAACTCTCTGCAAAGGGAGAAAAGTTTGCAATACAACTTTTTAGCTGAGACTGGAGGCAGTTCAGCTTGGAGTCACTGAGAGAAATCATGCTTCCTTTCAGAAAAGCTGCTTTCCAAAGCCTCAAATGCCTTCCCATTGACTATAAAGGGAATATCAACAAACACCCATAATATTTTCATTTCTTACTTTGAATCAAATTTGCAGGCATAATTTCTGAGGGGGTGAAGCCTGCCACGTTTCAGACAAACAAGTGCAGAAGCTTTTATTTTTTGGAAACAATTTGCAGTGTTCTGTTTTTAAAGGGATGCCTTTTCTCCCTGAAGTGTTATGGGCAATTTGCTGTGCGTTATGTTATTGTATTACAAATGTACAGTGTTAGAATATTGCAGTCTTTCCCTATTTGTCGCCCTCCATGTTTTGGAGAAACTGTAACAGCTGCAGCACAGAGCAAATGAGCCATGCTCAAAATTGCTAGGATTTTTCTGACCTTTGCCCTGCCACCCATCTCATCCCTGATTCCTGTTTGCATTTGTGGCTTACTTTATGCAAATAGGAGTCTTCCACAAATCAAAAAGTGATCAAGTGGGCTATTTGTACAAAGCACATGAAATCCCTCCACTTAAGAAAGTGAGACTTTTTCAATTGACTGAGAAAATGCAGACCCATTGGACTGGGACAAATGTGAGCATACATATTTGCAATTTGCATTCATGCTCACGTTCCATGCCTCAAGCAGGGCATGTTCACATGCTTTGCTTTGTGAACAATAAATAAATTTGTTGGGTTATATAAGGGGCACATAGGCACCTTGTTGCTTTTAATGTAGGGCTGGCCAGAATTTAGGCTGTGGAATCTCCTTTGTGCATAATTAGAACGTCAAGAGCTTCATTTTGGAATCTGATTGTCATCAAGTTGGCAGAAAAGCAATCACAGTGACCCCACTCCATACCAGGGAGAAATATAGCCAGTTCCATTTTAATATACACTTACCTGATTTTGTCGGTCTGATGCTAATCCTGCAAGTATTTGCAAGGAAACTAGGCTGCCTTCTTTATCTGGCAATCAGGGTGACCTGCATCACTCCCCAGATCCTGACAGACCAGAAGTGGCTGGGAAGTCCATCAAGCTCAAACGAGCCAGATTTCCCAGCATCCAGACATCCCTTCTCATGTTACTTTTTAGTTTAGTTTCGTTTTAACATTGGTATTTATAATTCTATATACCTGATCGCATTTGTATGATGTGGTGTTATGTTCGACCTTTGTACTCTCAAACCACAATTCTCAAATATCCTTTGAAATTTGCACTTCTCTGAATTTTGCTGTTTTCCAGTAGTAATAAAAGTGTGTCCAAAGATGCACACCTTCAGAGGGAAATAATGGAATAATGGACAATAGAACCCATGACCTAGGGAGGTGGTGGGCTCTCCCATACTGGAGGCATTCAGGATGCAACTGGACAGCCCTCGGAGAGGGATGGTTTGATTTGGGGTCCTGCACGGAGCAGGGGTCGCACCCCATGGCCCTCTGGCCCTTGCAACTCGTCCATTCTACCACGGGCTCATGAATGTAAAGAAATGCATGATGGTAGGACAGTGGCTTGCCAAACTTTCCATTATCCTGTGTAGTTTCCCCCATGCATGCAACAGACCTGAGGAGAGAATGTATATACCCTTGCGTTTATGGAGACAGATGCACAGAAATGTGTATGAATTCTTGTTTTTTAAAGAAAACTCAACATTTGGGAGAAATCAAACACGTTCTTTAAGTCTGAGGTGACCCAAGGCTCAAGACTGGAAAAATGAGTCACTGAGTGAAACGGAAAATGATTCGTCCCCCTGACCCTTTTCTGCCCCCTTCAATGCAGCCCTGAATTAGTGTCTGTCATGGGTCCAGTTCATACTTCGTTTATATCCTTGGCATCCTGTTAAGTAAAAGACTCGTGCATGGAGCAAGCAGCGTTCTGTGTGGGTTACGATTCAGGATGGCATCGTGGCAATGCAGGGTGGCCTTATGCAACATGGCCTGCTGATTCAATATATGATGCCAATTTATTGTATAGCCTCCGCTCGTTATTCCGTGACCTCTGAGGATGACGGCAAAGGGGAGTTTTCACCAGGAAGACACAGACCAATGAAGTTAATATTCTTTGGGTGATCAGACTGCTCAATAAGAGGTCCACTAATAGTTAAAAACACGGCTAAGCAATACGCACATTGTGGGATTAAATCGAATTAAACTTGACTTTAAAGCAAGGCAAACTTTTTATGAGTTTGCTAAAGTATCTTCAAGTGTTCCCGCATCTTCCATTTTCCTTTGCCGTTTCCACCACCCCCATGCTTACAATAGGCATTTGGAGCAGATCAGATACAAATACAATTAACATTGAGGAGATGTCTGTATGCAGAGAAATCCATTCTGTAGATAGAGAGCAGTCAAGCAGCTGTGTGGTCCAACCTCAGTGAAGAAACAAACAGTAGATATCTTCAAAGGCTGCAGCAAGACATGAGGTGTGGACATTTTGTTGAGATGCTTTGCACGTGTTTCTAAAAACCCTGTTGGATTTTTATGTAGGTTTTTTTTAGTTACTTCTCCAGAGCAGGAAGTCACAAATGTGTTTCAGGCTGCACAAGGGAAAATAGGCAGAACTTTCCTCACGAGAAGCCCCTAATTGTGGTGTCTATGGCAATGCCATGATAAGAGCTTGTATCTTGAAATTTACCACTGAACATTAAATAAAGGTCAGAGATACTTTTCAGCTAGCTTTAAAAATGGGTTGATATAATGGAGACTAGACTTGACTTTGGTTAGTGGAGATGATACGTAACATGTTCTCCAGCCTCAATTTTCCCCTTGGGCCAGACCCAAAGGCAGGAAGGAAAGCATTCTCAAGCAGGCCATGGTCTGCAACTCCGCAACCATCTTGACCAGAGTAAGTGGTTTTATCAGACTCCTCAGGCTTGGAAGAGGCCCTCCTACCCTCCCACACCGTAGGAGCCAGTGGTTGCAGAAATGGACAATGGAAACAAAGGTCCCAGTCCTCAGAGGGATGAGGGGTAGCACCAGGTCCAAACCAGTCCTCGGAGTGCCTCAGAAGGCTCCAGCACGGCTGGAGTCAGTAGCTCTTCCTGGATGCATCCAGCCATCACTTAATGCAAAGATCTGTCCAAGGTCCTGATTCCAACCTCGTGGGGAACAAACAAAGCAATGGGACTATTTCCTTTATGCCTTATTTGCGAGCTTCCCAGAAAGCCTGTGGCAACCAGGATACTGGGACTAGATGGATCTCTGTGGGTCTAGCAGGGCTGTTCTTGTATTCTTAATACGAGAACAAACACGTCAATACAAGTTTGAATACACTTGCTTCTACCAACATCAGAACTATTTTCTTTAAAAGCTTTCTGTGTAATAAAAGAGAAATGATGGGAAATATGAAAAGAATGCATTTGATGCTCACAACTGGGCCTTTGTAATAAAGCAATACATTTTTTGAAAGATTCTTAGCTAGCACGGAACTGCTGTGTTATTACCACTGTAGGATGCATCCCCAGGATCAAATGTATTATGTATTAAGACTTAGGGGCACAGATTATTTATTCATTTATTTAGAAAATTTCTAGGCTGCCCCCATTCGCCAAAGCCTCAGGGCAGCTTACAAATAAATAAATTAAAATACATAAATAACAATATAAAATACACATAACTGTATAAAATAAGTCGCCCTGGCCAAAAATCTTTAAAATAAAAATAACATTAACAATTAAAATGATGCTTGAATAAAAAGGTCTTCACCTGGCACCGAAAAACAAATAATGACGGCACCAGGTGGAACTCTCTGGGGAGCGCATTCCATAGATTGGGCACCACTGCAGAGAAAGCCCTCCTCCGAGTACCCACCCTCCTAATTTCCTTCATGGAAGGTTCCCGGAGAAGGGCCTCTCCCGCTGATCTCAGGGGGCGGGCAGACATATATGGACGTAAGCGCTCCTTCAGGTAGCCAGGACCCAAGCTGTTTAGGGCTTTATAAGTGATCACCAACACCTTGAATTGGGCCTGGACTTCAATGGGAAGCTAGTGAATCTGACGGAGGACTGGAGTCATGTGAGCATAACACCCAGTCCCCGTCAACAGCCTGGCTGCTCTATTCTGAACCAATTGAAGTACCCAGACCGTCTTCAAGGGTAGCCCCACGTAGAGCATGTTGCAGAAGTCAAGTCGGGAAGTCACCAACGTGTGTGTCACTGTCGCCAGGCAGTCGTACTCCAGGTAGGGGCGCAGCTGATGGATCAGCCGAAGCTGAGAGAAAGCGCTCCTCGCCACCGCTGTCACCTGAGCTTCCAGTGAAAGCTCTGGGTCGAGCAGCACTCCCAAGCTGCGGACCTTGTCCCTAAGAGGGAGTGCAACCCCATTCAGGACTAGGTTCAATTCACCCTCACCGAAGCCCGAACCACCTACCAACAGGACCTCCGTCTTGTCTGGATTGAGCTTCAGTTTATTGGCCCTCATCCAGCCCATTACCTCGGCCAGGCACCAGTTCAGCACAGCCACTGCCTCACCTGGATTGGTGGAAAACAAGAGGTAGAGCTGGGTATCATCAGCGTACTGATGATTCTGCAGCCCACACCTCCTGATGACCTCTCCCAGCAGTTTCATGTAGATGTTAAACAGCAAAGGGGACAAAATGGAGCCCTGCGGTACTCCATGGCAAAGCTGCCATGGCGCAGAGCCATAGTCCCCCAGCACCACCTTCTGGAACTGGCCATTGAGATAGGAGCAGAGCCACTGCAAAGCAGTGCCTCCGACCCCCAATCCCGCAAGCCTATCCAGAAGGATACCATGGTCGATGGTATCGAAAGCCGCTGAGAGGTCCAGAAGAACCAATAGGGACGCACTCCCCCTGTCCTTCTCCATGCACAGGTCATCATACAGGGCGAATGAGGCAGATTCAGTACCGTACCCGGGTCTGAAGCTGGACTGAAATGGGTCCAGATAATCAGTTTCATCCAAGAGTGATTGGAGTTGTCCCGCCACCACCTGCTCCAACACCTTGCCCAAAAATGGGATGTTGGCCACTGGTCTATAGTTAGTGGCCATCTCTGGATCCAGTGACACTTTCTTCAGGACCAGTCGGACTACCGCCTCCTTTAAAGAGGCAGGGACCCGACCCTCCCTCAGAGAAGTGTTAACCACTTCCAAGATCCAGATCCCAATCCCGTGCTTGGTGTTATTTATTAACCAAGGTGGGCAAGGGTCCAATAGGCAAGTGGTGGGACCTACTCATCCAAGCACCTTGTCCACATCATCAGGCCACAATAACTGAAATTCATCCATTAATTTAGAGTCACCCCCCCTTGAAGTCGAGGGGCTCCTCAGGGCATTGGACATTACAAAGGCTCCAGGCCCTGACGGGTTACAACCGAGAGTACTTAGAGAGTTGGCAGGGGTTCTCTCACACCCGCTGGCCTCCATTTTTGAGACCTCAAAAATGGAGGCCAAGTGAAGTTCCAGAGGACTGGAGGGTGGCATCAGTGGTCCCAATTTTCAAAAAGGGTAGTAGAAAGGACATGGGGAATTATAGACCGGTTAGCCTTATGTCCATTGTAGGAAAAACAATGGAAAGGCTCATAATAGAGAGAGATCTAGTGATGCTAGATAGGGAAGGGAGGCTGACAGCCACACAACACGGCTTCTGCAAAAACAGGTCCTGCCAGACAAACCTTGTGGGATTCTATGACAAGGTTTTGCGATGGTTAGATGGAAGGGATGCAGTGGATGCGGTATACCTGGATTTCAGCAAGGCCTTTGACAAAGTGCCCCATGATATCCTGGTGGAGAAATTGAGGAGGTTCAGGGTAGATCAATGCACTGTCCGATGGATGAGGGCATGGTTGATGGACTGAAAGCAGAGGGTAACTATTAGTGGGGAATCATCAGGATGGCAGCCAGTGACAAGCAGGGTCCCCCAGGGCTCTGTCCTGGGATCAATCCTGTCCAATCTTTTCATCAATGACCTGAAGAGGAGGTGACAATTCTGCTGCTCCAATTTGCAGACAATACTAAAATGGGGCAGTGGCCACAACTGAGGAGCAGGTACTCCAGATCCAAAAGGATCTGGACAGACTATGGAAGTGGGTAGGAGACAACAGGATGGCGTTCAATGTGGATAAGTGCAAGGTCTTGCACTGGGGGCGTAGGAATAGGTGTCATAAGTACAGGTTAGGTGACAAGTGGCTGGAGAGCAGCACTTGTGAAAGGGACCTCAGGGTACTGGCTGACTGCAGGCTAAACGTGAGTCAGCAGTTCAAGAGGGCGAACGCCACCCTTGGTTGCATAGCCAGAAGTGTGGCTTCTAGATCAAGGGAGGTATTACTACCACTCTACACAACTCTAGTGCGCCCACAACTGGAGTATTGTGTTCAGTTTTGGGCCCCTCATTACAGAAAGGATATAGCCAGGTTGGAATCAGTGCAGCGTAGGGCCACAAGGTTGGTGGCCGGTTTGCAGGGGATGCCGTATGAGGCGAGACTGAGGGAACTGGGTCTCTTCAGCCTGGAGAAGAGGATACTCCAGGGGGATATGTTAGCGACATACAGGTATCTGAGGGGGTGTCACACGGAGGTGGGTAGAGGCCCGTTCTCCCCTGCAGAGGAGGGAGGACACATTCCAATACAGCCAAGCTCAGGGAACCAAGGTTCCATTTAGATGCCAGGAAGCACTTCCTGACAGTCAGGACCCCGAGGGTGTGGAAAGGGCTTCCACGAGAGGTGGTTGAGGCCCCATCGGTGCGGGTATTCAAGGATAGGCTGGACGTCCACATGGTGGGCATGTTGTGAGCGGAGCTGGCTGGTGCTGGAGGTCAGACTAGATGGCCTGGGAGACCCCTTCTGACTCGCTCTGTTTTCTATGTTTCTATGTGAGGATTTGAATGTGCTTTTACAAACAAACAAACAAATGCATGAAGAAACAAAAACAGGATCCAAAATGCTTGCAAAGGATTGCTTAGCGATCAGAAAGTTGGCTCGTCTCTGTTATGGAGAGCCTCGGCTATTGGGAGGTATAAAAATGAAATAAATGAGGACAGGCATAGAATGGTTATGGTGCTGAACGGAAGGCATCTGAGAAGAAGCTTTGGCAGCAGAAGAGAATGCTGAAGACAAACCCTGGAAGTAGGGTGACCATGTGTTTAGCTTTAGGGAAGACAGTCCTCTGTTGGAAGGACTGCCAAGCAAGGCCAGGTTCCAGATAAAGACCCGGGAGGACAGTTGTTCATCCACAGGGAACTCTTGCATAGCACATGGATCATCTCAGTCTTCCCCACTAGAGCAAGATGCATTTTTATGTGCAGGTCCTGCTCATGACCTCAGGAGCAGGCATGGCCTGTGGGGCGATGGCCCAGGGATCTGCTGGACTCCCATACCCACAGGGATTCTTCACACAGCCCTAGTCTAAATATTTCCCCCACTCCTCATGAGAAGGAGAGGCTGAGGCACCACCCAGATGTGGTGAAAGCTGCCAGTGCCTCATTGCTTCCCAAGCTCTCCCTGCACCTGGTCTGAAAATGGTCTTCCAAGGCTAGGGCATCAGCTGGTCCAGAAGAACCTCAGCAGCTGAGGAGGAGGAGGAGATGGAGGAGGAGCTGAGGGAGTGTTCCAAGGGTGGAGTCCCTGCTACATGTGGGCCAACTTTCCTGAGGTCATGGGTGAGGACTCCTGTAGCCAGCCTACTAGGACCTACTAGCCATAGGATTATTTTTTATTTTATTTATTAAAACATTGTTATGCCGCCCCATTCGCCGAAGCCTCAGGGCGGCTTACAACAATAAATTAAAATAATTATGATCTTAAATTAAAAAAATATAAACATTAGCTTAAAAATACAAAAATACAATATAAAATAAGCCGCCCTGGCCAGATAAAATTCAATAATATTAACATTTAAAATGCCACTTAAATTACCCCTTTAAAAATGACACAAACCATGGTTCTTCTGATAGACAGATGTCAGTGGACACCTCCCAACTCATCCTGATTGCCATCATTGGGCCAAGTCGTCTCCAGGATGTAAGCAGCAGGCATCCTCAACTGGAACAACAGGATCAGGGGCAAGGGAGATGGATGGAGAGCTTGGAAAAACATAGCAGGGCCAGAGGTAAGGGCAGGAGAAGGAAGGAGGAGGCCAGATTCAGGACATGACTGGAGGCGCCTGAGGTGGGTGCCACTTCAGGGACACAAAGCAGCCAGAGCACAGCTGAGAAGCCTTTGCCAGAGCCTCTGGTGCTCCCAGTCGGTCTGCATGGTTGGACTGGCCCTAACCCTGCAAGCACCTCCGGGTGTGATGCTAATCCTGCAAATACTTGCAAGGAAACTAGGCTGCCTTCTCTATCTGGCAATCAGGGGGACTTGCATCACTCCACAGATCATGTCAGAAGTGACTAGGAAGTCCATCAAGCTCAAATGAGCCAGACTTCCCAGCATCTAAACATATCTACTTACACTACATTTTTAGTTTAGTTTTAGCATCGATATTTATAATTCTGTACACCTGATTGCATTTTTATGATGTGGTGTTATGTTCCACCTTTGATGGAAAGGCAGTGGATAAAGAAAAGAAATGATGACATTCCAGCTGTTATTTTTAAACAGGCATCTCTACATAGGCATTAGTATTTGCAAATTGTAGGCAAATTTCTTGTTTGGTGATGCAGAAGGGACGATGCAATTGTGAGTGGCAAATGGAAAAACAATCTATTCTTTCACATCTGAAGATGTAAGTTAATCTAGTGACGTCGACAAGTAGATGGTTCAATATGAAGAAGCAGGTGGCTTTCTTTGCACAATGCCTAATCAAGATATTGAAGCAAAGCATGACGAATCTTGTGATAAAACAGGAAGACCCAGGGGCCTTGGTGCATGAGATGCTAGAGTGCAGGTGAAGAGTACGGTAGACAATTGTATGCAGGTATGACAAGTTCATGGTCCACAGACTGACCGTTCTTGTAGGCAGGTAGTTACCACGGGCAACGGAGGCCCTCAGGTGCAAGGAGGATGCTGTGCTTTGGGCTGGTTGGAGGAAGTGCCAGGGTGGCATAGGTCAAGGCTGGGCATGGGAAAGGCAATGCATGGGTTCACACATCACAACAAGCAAGCATGTTGTGGTGGTGGTAAACTGTGATGTTTTCCTTGACAGACAGTCATAAATCCTGGCTAGTTTCCTCATTTTATGATGCGGTTTGCATT
This sequence comes from Varanus komodoensis, assembly GCF_004798865.1. Lineage (NCBI taxonomy): Eukaryota > Metazoa > Chordata > Lepidosauria > Squamata > Varanidae > Varanus > Varanus komodoensis. Next base: position 4,371,402 of record NW_025336481.1, read on the forward strand.
TCAAAAACTCTGCAGACAGAGTCATAAATATGTTTGTAGGTCTTCTGTACATGCATCTAATTTGGCCCTCAGGTAGGGACATGTCCTTCTGTACAGAACACAATCCCTCGTTGAAGTTCTCCTGCATTTCAGGGGCTGTCTAGTTCAAATCTGGTTTAAAAGCCAGAAAGAGAAGGAAGAGAGTAGGGATGTGTGGCGAATCCGCTCTCTCGCAGCCATGAGCCTGGTGTGGCACAGAGTGTATTAAGTATTCACGAGGGTGCCCACCAGGAACTGAGTTCCATGTGTGCCTCCGTCTTCCACACACGTGGCTTGTGGCTTCATTGGTACTGCATGCGCTGTGGAAGAAAGCTGCTGGTTGTGTGACCAGAATTCCATGAGCACCTGAGGACTCCCTCTTGGTTGAGCTCACTTCCTAAGCAAGGGCTGAGCACAAGAAGAAGTCTAATGAGCAGAAGATCGGAGGAGGGCTTTCTCAGCGGTGGCGCCCCATCTATGGAATGCGCTCCCCAGAGAGGTCCGCCTGGCGCCGTCATTATTTGTTTTTCGGCGCCAGGCGAAGACCTTTTTATTCAAGCGGCAGTTTAATTGTTAATATTATTGGATTTTATCTGGCCAGGGTGGCTTATTTTATATTGTTATTTTTGTATTTTTAATTTAATGTTTATATTTTAATTTAATGCTATTTATTTTTAACTTATTGTTGTAAGCCACCCTGAGGCTTCGGCGAATGGGGCGGCATAAAAATGTTTTAATAAATAAATAAATAATAAATAAAAGAAGGCTGGATGTCAAAGGGATTGTGGCAGCCCTAGAAGACAGAGCAGGATATTGGAAAGCTGGGCATCCATAGTTAGCCTCTTGATGCAGGCAACCGTTAATGAAAATCTGTTTTGATGAGACATATGTGTCACTCACTCATGAAGACTCTCCCAAGCAGGTGTGCTCCAGATGTTTTAGACTGCAGCCCTCATAATTTCCAGCCAATATGGCCTTGACCAACACATCTGGAACACAGATTGAGGAAAGCTCCACTGAACGTGGAGTAAATATTCTCAGAACTGACCTATAATTCCAAAGTCTCTTACACAATGAGAAGAGATATTTTTCTTTCAGTCTGGCAATTAACGGAGGATTGTTCTAATAATCCACCAAATCAGTAATGAGATATGGTCAAGCCATTTAGCTCCTGGATTCTTTGCAGCTCAGCTTATAAAGCATTCAAAGGCATGGTGACAGCTGATGATAAATGACAAGAGCCTAGATTACCTTCCCTACATCATAGCTGATGGGTGCAAGAGCCTTGCATGTTCAGCTAGATCACCTTCCCCAGCTCTATTTGCCTATCTTTTCCATGAATAAAGTGGGTGCCAAGTGACTGAGGACATTCACACTTTCTCTTGTGGGCCTGTGGAATTTTGTGGCGACAGTGTGCAGTGAATGTGCTATCACACAGTGATTCCCAGACTGTGAGGTGCAAGCACAGGGATGGGACTGGCATAAATGAGCAGTAGGAAATTCAGGAGAAGGAAAAGTCAGTCTTGACACTGTATAAACCACGGAGCCACCAACTTAGATGGTTTTGAAAAGGTATTGGGTTTGTCTGTAAGACTGGTCTGCCAGTGGTCACAGGTCAAGATGGTCACATGCTTCCTTCAGGGTCGGAGGCTGAATACCTGTGAGTTTTATTCTCAGGGTCAGTTTGTCTCATTTCTGCAGGCTTATATATGGGTCATTCCAAACACTGAGGTCTTTGAATAGGTTTGCTTTAAAAAAGCAGCATCTTGTCCACAGTTCTCCAAAGGCACACGTTTTTGCGATGTGGTTTTGATGCCTAGGAGGCACTTTTTGTCCAAGTAACATTCCTGATGTGATGCATTTTTTGTCAGTCACCGGGCTGAAACACTGGAGCTTCAGCTTACACCGCGGCTCAAGGGTGCAAAAGCCGCTTCGTGTGACCCAAGCCGATGGCTCTCCCTTCCCTAACCTGGTCGGCTTCCAGCCCTTTTAAAGTTCTTATCATGGAGGGGCACAGGAGTTCATGGGCACCAGAGGGGTTGGGTCGGTGAGACAATATGGCCTTCCCTCTCCCAGCAGTTTGGCTCCAATCAGTGCCACCTTCCCAGGATCATGGGCAGGCAAGAGGCAGTGGTCCTGGCAGGAAGGGACCCGAGGGTCACCCACCGGCGCTTCTGGAGCAGTTGAGCACCCCGCCGTCTCTGGCTTGCCCTTCCTGGTGCTGCACCCGCTCTGTACCCACCTGCCGGTCCTGCTGCATGAAGGCTGAGAGAGCGGGCTGGCCAGGAACTGAGTCCCGCACCTTCAACGTGCAGTGCGTGTCCTTTACCAGGGAGCTGTTGCCCAGCCCTCCTCTGGACCAACAGAGCTAGAGATTGGATTTGACGGATGACTCACACAGTTCTCTGTGTTTTAATGTAAGGACGAAATGTTTGACCCCGTTCTAGCGTCAATGAGCTCTCCTTTCCAAGCTGGAAATTGCTTGTCATTGTTCCCTTCGGTATAGTAATGGCTATACGTAAATTCTTTATGAAATAAATTATGATCGAGATGAAAGCAGAACCAGAACTAGCACCTTTGGGATCACAGGCAGTTTCCGGAAAGAAAACTGTAAAAGTCTTAAGTTTAGAAGAACGGAATATTATAGGGATTGTCTTTTATTGACTTATGTATATCCTGCCTTTTTTCCTTCCAAGGACACTCAGGGTGGCTTACGTAGCCTGCCTGCACAGCTGTATGTCAAACTGGCATGTTGAGTTACCTTTGCTAAGCCGGAAAGGCACAGGCCTGCGTCAGGATGGGTGACCACATGTGGAAGTGGAGCAGGAGGTCAGACTCCATGGCCTTACAGGCCCCTTCCAACTCTACTTCCAGCCTAGCCTATACTAAACTTTCTGTTCCTCACAATCATATCCTCACAACAACAATCCTGTGAGGTAGAAGCATAGAAACAGAGAAACAGAGCAAGTCAGCAGGGGCCTCCCAAGCCATCTAGTCTGACCCCTGGCTCCATCTGGCATGCAGGTTGGACTGAGAGTCTGTGACTGGCCCAAAGTCACCTGGTTGGCTCCATGGTTTAACAGGGACTAGAACCTAGATCTCCTGAGTCCCAGTGTGATGCTCTTAACCACTACACCACACTGGCTCTGGGAATGTACTGGATATGTGTACTCCAGAGGAACAGAGCAATCCCTTGACTGTGTGGGGTTGGAAAGGTTTCCTGGCAAGGCATCCACTCCACCCACTGCCCTTCCAGCTGGAGGACGGCAAAAAGATGGTTCATTTCCCCTCCAGTTGACTATTTGCAGCAGTCTCAAGGCTGATATTGTGCCAGGCAATATGTGGCCATCCCCAGGGCCCTGGGTCCTGCAGATCCATGCTAAGCCTCAGCGCACACACATCCTGCACTACCAGATTTTGGCCTCATGTCCTCTTTCTGGTAGAACTCTGCCTGTGGGACTTCTGCACCAGCAGAACTTTCCACCAGGGGGCGACAGCCGTGCGGGTGCACTGCCCTCCTTTGGAATATATGTGAATGTCATTCCTACTCACAAAATGGGCAAGCAGGCCCTGTGTCAGAGCCCAAATGTGAGCACGAGCCCACACCGGTTGGAAAGGGTTGCAAAAGGCTGGAAGCGTGCTCACGTTCAGTTTGTGCAACATCCCAGTGAGTTGGTGTGCAAATGTCCAAACTTATGAGAAAAAAACTCCTGCAGATCGAATCAGCCCTGCATTGATCTGCAGAGGGAAGTTATGCCAGCTAGAACATTTGGTCATATTTGAAGGGATGTGTACAAAGTCCACTCTCATTTGATGCTTGATTTGCGCAGTTTTCTTGTTTGGGCAGAGGGAGGAATCCTAGCAATCTCGGACTTTGCTCATCTGCCCATTCTGGTGGTACTCCCTGCCACCAGAGTGGCTCTCCTGTTCTCCCCCGTGGCTTCTTAGCCGCCCCACTGGTGATGGCAGGTTTCTTGCTGGGAAGGCTGCTACCTGAGGTTCTATGATACAAATTAGTAGCAAGCACAAAGAGGAGACTTCTCAGCCTTCGATCCTTCAACTGTTCCCAAATAATATTTCTTTTTGGGAACCGGAGCAGTGAAACTGTCTTTTAATTGCTTAATTTAAGCTCTTTTTCTAAGAAAACCCCAAAGTGGTGCACAGCTGCGCAGATAAGTGGATTGCCGATAAAGTTCAAGCTAGCGCTGTTCCAGTTTATTCTCTGATTGGGAAGGTGAACTTTCCACTTTCAACTTAAATGTATTGCAGATTGGGCCCAGCTTCCTTCAAGGTTTGTGCACTACGCGAAAAAGACTGGTCCCATGTTGAGGTCTCCTTACATCAACTTCCATCCTCTTGCCTTGCCATCCAAAGCCCTCTGAGCAGTTCTTGAACAGAGGGCTCATGGTAGATTTCCAGTCAGTCCAGATGTTGATACAGTCGTGCATGGCAATGTCTGTCCATCCGAATCCTTGGGAAATGGAGCCTCTGCAGCTCTTGAGGCCTCAACAAGACATTTTGGGAGCCATGGGAAGTACATTTCCTATGGTACCTTGCAGACCTAAATACTGTTGGGTGTGTGGGATGCCATCTACGGTAGCCAAATCTCTATCAGCCAAAAGCTAGATTCCATTTTGAAGAAGGATCGTATTGCAGTGATGGGTGAGGCTGAAGGCAAAAAAGGTAGGGGCAAAATATCCCCACATACCAACACATTTCAGTCGAGAGCTCTTATTTGTTTGTTTGTTTGTTTGTTTATAGCTTTTTTATCCTGTCCCCCATTAGCATCTCCGAATGGCTTACAATAAAATGAGTAGAATAAAACAAAACACCACAGCATCCGACAATTGAAATACTAAAACCCCACTTAAAATCAATTAAACATTAAAATGACAGGAAAATAAAAAGGTTTTCACCTGATGCCAAAAAGAATATAAAGTCGGCACCAGGTGAACCTCTCTGGGAATTGTATTCCATAGCTGGGGTGCCACCGCAGAGAAGGCCCTCCTCCGGGTACTCTCCCTCCTGGTCTCCTTCAAGGAGGGCTCCCGGAGCAGGACCTCCACCTCAGATCTCAAGGGGTGGGAGGACGCATAGGGAAGAAGGCGCTCCTTCAGGTATCCAGGACCCAAGCCGTTTAGGGCTTTATAGGTCATCACCAGCACCTTAAATTGGGCCTGGACTTCAATTGGCTGCCAGATGGAGGACAGACGTTATATGTGAATTCCTGCCGGTCCCCGTTAACATCCTGGCAGCTCTATTCTGAACCAACTGAAGTATCCGGACCATCTTCAAGGGCAGCCCCACATAGAGCGCATTACAATAATCCAAACAGGAAGTTATTTATGGACATTAATTAAGCCTTGGAAGAATTTCAGCCTTTTAGAATGAGAAAAAAATCAGGAAGAGCTTGGAAAACAACAGAGATTGCTGGTTGTGGGAAAGTGGGTGAAGCCAGGAAAATGGGTGCAGCATCGGGGTGGGGGGTGGCAACGATTTGGCCTTTGATCCAAGCTTTGTATCTCTGATTTACAATGGAGGAGAGGTCCCTGTGCTGGTCTTGTTTGTAATTGGTGCCAAACACAAGTGACAAGATGAATTAAAGAGCACTTTTTCGTTAGTTTTTTCATTTCCATTCTGGCAGTTTACAAAGTAAAGATGCAGTCAATGAATTCCTGCCTCTCCTTTTCATTAAATACCTTCCAAGGCCAAATATTCTCTCTCGTCTCTCTCTCTCACACAGAAGTCCAATCAAACTCAGATGTTATGTGGCATTCTTGAACCAACTGGCAACCTAGGAACCCAGTTCATGTTCCTTTTCTTATAGGAACCCATAAGAAAATTCTTTGCCATTTAAAAAATGTCAAATCAATTTCAGCGATCAAAGAGTGAAATATTAAATAAAGGTTAGGGACCAAAATTTCAGGTATTTATCTTTTTTATCCAAATAACTACCTGCGATATGTGTCATTATAGTGACATTAACTTTTAGTGGTGAATTTTGATTGCACCTCCATAAAATCCATTGGGCTACAAATGTCTCTCCTCAGATCTTATCAGATTTACTGTGTGGCCAGTCTCATATAAAAAGACTGCAAAACCCAAACACACAGAATTCCAAATTAGTATTGAATTGTTCAGTTAGAATTCAACCAAATGAACCTATCCCCCCCCCGCCCCCGCAATTTATATCCTGCCTTTTTCCTACAAAGGGCTCAAGGCAGCTTACATCATTCTCCTCCTCCACCTTATCCCCACAACAACAACCCTGTGAGGTAGGTTGGGCTGAGAGTCTGTGACTGGCCCAAAGTCACCCAGTTGGCTCCATGGCCAAGCGGGGACTCGAACCCCGATCACCTGAGTCCCAGTCCCATGCTCTTAACCACTACACCACACTGGCTCTTATAAAATAATATAAAATAAATAAAATAATATTTTTTAATTTCAGAAACTGCATATTACACTAAACTTAAAAGCATTTTACATTATAGTAAAAATAGAATGATCAAATGAACTAAATTTCAATACATCTCAACAGTTGTTTCAGGACTGCAAATCTCACTTTTTAAATGGTGCCATGCAACAGTGTTAGTATCTGGTAGCATTTCATAGCTGACATGCAATGGCACAGCTGTTGCCTGTATTGGATGACTGATACGCAATACGGACATATTAGATGGCTGTTATACAATAAGATTTAGAATCTGACAGCATTTCATTGTGAACAATTTGTGTTTGGCAAGCTTATGCATTCACATGTTTGAAACTTGCCAGAACTATTCTAATTCTGCCAACATTGCAGGTGACTCATTCAAAGTACGATTCCAGAATTTGAGTTTTAAAATTCACATGATGCAGACTGTGAGCAGTAAAAGAGGAAACATCCTCAGATGTTGACTAAACATTTTCTGTTGAAAGTGTCTTGGAATGAATGAGATTGCATCCTGAGCTTTTCTTACTACTGTTAGATCCATTTTCGGCTGCCCCAGGGGCAAGTCAAGCAGGGAAAATTTGAGCACTCTGCACTCTGACCTATGGACAATGGACCAGAACCCAGGGTCCCCCCATGAAGCTGAAGGGTAAGAGATTCAGGACAAATAAAGAGAAGTCCTTTCTCACACAGCACAGCCTTAAACTTGGGTTTGCATTCTCTCCTTCAAGAGGCAGCAATGGCCACCTACTCGGATGGGTTTGGACCAATTCACAAAGAGCAAGGCTGTTAATGTCTACCAGATATAGGCTCCGACATCAAGGGACAGTTGAGTCTGTATGCTAGTTGCTGGGGAATGTGGGTGGGACTCTACCATGGTGGTCGCCTCCTGCTTGGCAGGCATCTGGTTGTCCAACATCAGAACAGGATGTAGGAGATGCGCCTTCAGAGGTAGCAGGACTCCTTTTATGTCCATATCGTCTTATGTTAGCTGGTGGAAACCATGCAAAGAACTTTGAAGACACAATCGTATGCATGTTTGGACAGGCGAAAAGGCCTGGGGGTCCTAGCATGACTCAGCCAGCCATGCTGTAGGCCTCCTTTTTTTCTTCTGAAACGTGCAAAAAATTACATCTTTCCTGTATCAAAACCATTCTCCAAGCATTGCTAGTTACGAATGATGGGGGAGCTGTGGTTACACAAATGACTGAACTAGGCAAATTCATAAAATCATCGCTTTGCCTTTCATCAGGATGGGAGTTTATAAAGCAAAATTTGAAACTGAGGCCGCATTTAGAATTTGGAAATGATTGGGAACAGGGCCCCGAAGTTCAGAACTGTGCGGCATTTCGTGTCTGCCCTGCTGCTTGGTACCTTACCTTTTGCTCTGGCCTAGGTTCACCAAGATGAAGACTGCCACCAACATTTACATCTTTAACCTGGCCCTGGCTGACACCTTGTGCCTGATCACCTTGCCTTTCCAAGGCACAGACACCTTCTTGGGGTCCTGGCCCTTTGGGAACGCCCTCTGCAAGATTGCCATCTCCATTGACTACTACAACATGTTCACCAGCACCTTCACCCTGACCATGATGAGTGTCGACCGCTACATTGCCATCTGCCACCCCATCAAAGCCCTGGACATCCGCACCCCCCACAAGGCGAAAGTCATCAACGTTTGCATCTGGGCCTTGGCCTCTGTCTTTGGTATCCCCGCGATGGTGATGGGATCAACCGAGGATGAGAATGACGGTGAGTAATGCAAAAGTAACCAAGAATGCAGGGGAAAGTATTTCTTTCTCGTCACACACAGTGGTGGCATTTATGCATCGCCTCCCACTCCAAAATCTGCTTGAAGGATACAGAAAGCATATAATTGGGGTTTATTTATTTTATTAATTAATTAAAAGCTTTTCTATCCTGTCCCCTACAGAACATCTTAGGATGGCTTACAATGAATGAATAGAACAGAACAGAACAGAACAGAACAGAACAGAACAGAACAGCCCCACAGCATCTGGCCATGATATACTAAAACCTCAATAAAAATCACTGAACATTAAAATAATGGGAAAATAAAAAGGGTTTTGCCTGATGCTGAAAAGAATACAATGTTGGTACCAGGCGAACCTCTCTGGGGAGCATAGTCAGGGTGCCACCGCAGAGAAGGCCTTCCTCCAGGTACTCTCCCTCCTGATCTCCTTCAAGGAGGGCTTCTGGAGCGGGGCCTCCACCTCAGATCTCAAGGGGTGGGAGGACGCATAGGGAAGAAGGCGCTCCTTCAGGGATGAACCCCAGTGGAATCCATCCTTCTAGCATGGATGTGGGTTTCCTCTTGACTTGACCCAAAGCAAGCTGAGCCAAGCGAAAGTCTGTGATCACGCCCAGACTCCCAGTGGTGCCACTGGCACACTTCCCTGCCCAGTGCCACTGCCATTGGTAGGTGAAAAAGAGGGGTGCTGTGGGCAGGTGTGCCAGGTGCTATTCCTGGGAAGCAGCCTTCTTCCCCACCTGGGGCTGCCAACAGCCGCATGGGCGGACGAAGGGCAATGCAGGTGGGTGTTCCGGCGCTGCAGAGTGGTGGTGAAGAAGGGCGCTGTGAGTGGATGCACCTGGCCCCATTCTGTGCTCCAGATGTGTTGGTCAAGGCCATGTTGGCTGGAAATGATGAGGGTTGCAGTCCAACACATCTGGAGCACACCTGGTTGCAAGATCCTTCTTTCCTGCTCTCTGCTGCATGGAAGAGGGGTGCTGCTTGTACATGGGTTTCAATTGCTGGTGGGCAGCCAAGAAAGCTAGGAGCACTTGCCAAGAACAAGGCCTCCGGCCCACTGGAGTCTGGGGAGTTGAGCGGAGGGGACCCGATGGATTCCATCCCCCAAAAGGACTCCTCACACATCCCTACCCATAATCCATGCAGCCCGGAAGGCAAAGTCAGTATAAACCAGAAGATGATCCTACAAATGCAAATAGCTAGAATTTCCAGGTGATCGCCAGGTGATCACCTGGCATGCACAGTCCCCACAACCCCAGGGCTCTGAGTTGTTAATGGATAGCCCACGACATCTTGCACCGTCTGGACTCTGTGAGAAAGGCTTGCTGGGACAGGTCAGCCTGTGAGCCAACCTGACCAGGTTCGAACGTCAGGAGACCCTGCACCTGGGAAGGGTCATTATACAAATGGACTGGCCCTCAGCTGGTACTTGGGAGGTGGACATGCTCAATAAGCCTTGTATCATAAAACCAAGCCAATAAAACCTAATTAAAAGCATCCACCATCCACTTCTCAGACACCCAAATAGTCTCTCCTGTGCCCTTCACAACCCATAAATAATCCCATACAATCAATCTGCAATATTTTGGGCAGTAACATGTTCTCTCTCCCCCACCCCATTAGTTTTTCTAGGCTTTTCGGGAGATGGAGTCACACAGCATTTCAATAATCTATAGTCTTTAGTTGTAAGATATCTCTGAACTGGTATGCTGGCATTGGGTGTGAGGGGGACCTGGCTCAGGTTATATACATCACTTTGAAAATATATTTTTAACTTGTATGGTTGGGCTAAAACCCCTCTCCTCACCACTTTACAGTTCAGTTGGTGGACTGAGAAAGTTCATGCATGAGATGACAGCAATTTTCAAAACATCCAGTGTATTTTCAGGGCTAAGGGAGGAAACGGCTCACAGCCAAGGAGGTTCTTCTAAAGGACCCCCAGTGGAAGCAACAACACCTATTTTCCCACCACCGTGACAGAAACCCTCTCCAAATATCGATAGATGACAGTATGCCCTCAGTTGAAGAGCCTGTTACCCCCAGAAGTGTGTTACTTCACTAGAAACAGTAGTGGCAAAATAATTTAAGCCGGGGTGTTGGTGGCTTGAGGATACCTGCCAGCTGAGTTGTCCAACAGCCGAGCACTCAAGACAATACCTGCCAAGTCAGTTTGCTGCTATGCTTGTCATGACAGGGAGTGACAAAAAGCAGAATTATCCTTGGCGCTTGCTGTAAGCCCCCAGGGGCCCATTTTTCCTTTCCTGACTGCTTGCCAGGTGTAAAACAAGTCTGACTAATCTTGAGCCCGGATGGGGCTGGCTGGGGCTTTAATGCCGTCCTTGACATCTCACTCAAGCTCCCAGAACAACGAAGGCAAAGCGGGGGACCCTTTGGAGGGCTCGCAGAGCCCAAGACATCATTCGCAAAAGACCGCCTTGGTGTCGCTTCACATCTGTGCAATCTTGCCTCTGCTTGCTCAGAAATCAGCCCCACTGAACTCACTGGGCTGGTGTGCGTGAGCTGCAGCCTAAATGACTGTGTGTCCTCCTTCCCTCCTTGCTTGTTCATGGAGTAAATTCAGCCGAGAGAGACTGATTGGCTAATGATCAGTCATTCAACCTATGGCTGAGTTTGAAGATGTACACCAGGACCTCTCCATTCTGGTCCAGTGCTTTAGCCACTGGGCCACGCTGTCTGTCTGGTGTATGTTTTGGGGCATAGGTCAGCATTCATCTGGGAAGGTCCTAGCTTCTTTCCCTGGGGTCTCTCAGTAGGAAAGACCCCTGTCTGAACCCCCGGGGAGGTACAGCCAGTTGGTGTAGACCAGCCTTTCCTAGCCTGACTTCTTCCTGCTGTTGCCTACAACACCTATCCTCCCCAAATGGCACTGGCCAATGACCAGGAATGATGGGAGTTGCAGGCAGGGATAAGGATACATAAGAACCTCATTTTTGCTCACAAATACCCCGTCTGAAGCTCAGCACAATGCAGGCATGTGTGCCTTGAAAACATTTGCAGACGTTCCAACACACATTTGTGTTTGTCTAGTTCCTAATTCCTAGTCTGATTTGTCCAAATTTCTTAATTTCCTTGGTAAACTGGATTGGCCCTGCTTTAATTTATGGAAGACATTTCCACAAATGTGCAGAGCTCTGCACCAACCTCCCACTAGATCTTCTGAGTTGCACAAGTTTCCTATTTGTGCAAAGTGAGCAGCAATCACAAGAGGGAATTGGGCATGAGGCAAGAGCTGAGATGGCGTTTGGAGAATCCAGGTGCTCTTGAATGCCTCTCATTCACCCATCCTTCCATAAGGAGGATGAATCTTTCAATTTCACTGTCTCCCAGATTCCAATTCTTCTCCTTTGTTTTGTATGGAGATCTTTCCATCCCCCTTCTGAACAAATGTTGTGAATTTGGGATGTTCTAATAAGGAATGAGATTCTCTCCCATCTCGAACTGCAGGCATTAACATTTGGAGGAACCCAAGATTGGGGAGGCTGCTGTAGGCAGCACCAAACTTGATGGATTTCTCATAAGTAGTTTCCTAAACCCAGGAAGTGTTCAGTGAATGCCCCCATGAACCTTGAAGTTCTGGAGAACTTTGTAGGTTCCAAAATCAAGCTCTCTGCATCTGCTTATGTAAGGGCGGAAAGCTGAGTCATAATTAGATAAATATTTCTGTGCCTTCACTAACTGTTTCTGGGATCATCAACATTCACCTTTAAAAGGATCAGTTTCTTGCGACACAGAAGTGAACACCCACAAAGAGACAACCTTCAAAACACACACACACTGAGTCCTTCACTGCTCTTGCTCCCAAAGGTCAATGTAATAGAAGTGAGATGGAGATTGATAAGAATGGGAACGGGATGATGTTTATTGCAAAGAACCATATAAACTTTCTCGCGTTTTGCCTAAAGTCATACTACCCTGAACACTCCCGAACTTGTCTGATCTTGAAAGCTAAGCAGGGTCAGGCCTGGTTACTACTTGGATGGGAGACCACCTGAGAATATAGGATGTTGTAGGCTGTGCTTCTGAAGCCATAAACCTATTTAATACTCTGATAGCTTGCAAGATCAGTTGAGTTTTAAAAGGAGGAATAACGGCCCAAGAAAAACTCAAGCATTTTCTAGCTGGTTTGATAAAGAATGTAAACAAGCCGAAAGATCGCTGGTGAGACTTTCTCTTGTTTCTCCCCTTCCTGGCAACCACAAGAGGCTGGTGACTCCGAGGCCAGTTGGACTCTTCATCTGCTGCAGCTTTTCTTGTCAGCTTTATGGGGGGCATCCATGGTGCTCCATGGTGGTGAACCTATTTTGGGGGTAGAGTTCAGCACCATGGGTAACTCCTATAAAGCTGAAAAGAAAAGCTGCAATGGATGAGGGACCCCACCAGCAGCAGGACTCAGTTCAGCTATCAGGACAGCCTATGCAGAGGTCAGATCTGCTCTTTTGCAGTTCTCCATTGGAAGCTCTTTTCCATTTGAAGAAATTTCCTTCTCATTTGGGGTTAAAGGTAAGGATTTGTAAACTGTTGCCCATCAATGCTTTGCACCTGGACAACAGAGTGAACAGGTGAGCACCCAGGTCAACTGGCCAGTCTTTCAGCCTAGGGTGATAGGTACCATATCCCTGTTCAAATTATAGTGATGTCCAGATGTGCTTCTATGCATTTAAATTAGTACAGCCAGATTTAATGCAAATCACTGCCCCATGGTTGGCTTAGAACTGGCTCTCTCTTTTTCTGAGAGTGAGGAGTGACCAGGTCATCCCAGACTGTGGGAGTCAGAGGAAGGATGGCACTGGGCTACACATAAAAGTAGCTGGGAGAACCTTGGAAGGTGTTGGCAAAGGCGGAGGAGGGAAGGTACCTCTTCTCTGACCATCAGGCATCCTTCCTCTCTTCCTGGCCACAGCATCTTTCACAGACATCCTGGATTTTCTGCCCAGCTTCTTGCATGAAGTGATTGTCTCTGCTTTTTGAGGGAAGAGGGAAAACATTTGCAGCAGGCTCCCCATGTGACATAACTCACTGATCTTCCTTTGCTCTCCTTCCTTGGAGAGAGCCAAGGAGAACAGACTCACAGCTGCAAACATCTGGATCGCGATGCACGGGGAGCGATAGGAATGGCAGCTGTTGGGAGAGAGAAGGACAGTTGCTCTTGCTACACGTTCTCAAGGATGCTTGGCTGGACCTCAGAGGAGGAAGAGCGGGGGAGGGGGAGGGTCTGAATGTGGGCCAGTTCCTGATGCCAAGATGAGAGAAGCAGAGGCATCTCAAGGCCAGACCCCTCAAGTGCCCAGGCAGCCTTGAAGAGTGACCAAGATATGCAGTTTCTGGGAGGGGGCTTGGAATAGAGGAGTTTCCCAGAGACAGGTGAGGCAGGTACCGCTCTCGACCACTTGATGTGACGTTGGCAGAGGACGGCCACTCAGTTAGAGGACTGGCATGCAGAGACGAGGTGTGCTTGTTTCCAGAAGGCCCCTCCTGAAAGGATGGGGCCCAAACATCCTCATAAGGAGAGTTCCTAGAAGTAAATACTAGATTGGGTTCAATGAACCACTCTGTGCATGCTCCGAGATTCCTTCTGGGTGTCTGCGCTTCTGGAAAATGCTTTGGTTGATAAAGAACATTTTGCAAGGATGTCCTGTGGCCCTGAATGAGTGCAGGAGAAACCCTAGCTAATTATACACAATTGAGATATGCTGAGGGCTAATGGGTTTGTCCCTGCTCCCCTGCTTAAGGGGCGGAAATTTTGCTTGTGGCTTATAGGGCTTCCCTATAAAGAGAATGAGAGAGAGCACGTGAGAGAGAGAGAGCACACTACAAATGTTTCCACAGTACCTTCTTGAAGATGTAGCTAGTAACATCTCTTTTTCAGGCCCATCTGCTTTATTTCTTGCCTCTGCAGAAATCGATTGCCTAATTAGACTCCCCGAACCTGTGGATTACTGGGATCCAATATTTGGCATCTGCATCTTCCTCTTCTCCTTCATGATCCCTGTCATGGTCATCACCATTTGCTACAGCCTCATGATCCGGCGGCTGAGGAATGTCCGCGTTCTCTCTGGATCCAAGGAGAAGGACCGAAATCTCCGTCGAATTGCGCGCCTGGTTCTTGTAGTGGTGGCCGTCTTCATCATCTGCTGGACCCCTGTCCACATCTTCGTCCTGGTCCGGTGCCTCGGGGCGAAGGCTGACAATGAGATCAGCCTCGCCATTCTGTATTTTTGCACAGCACTGGGTTATACTAACAGCTGCTTAAACCCCGTCCTCTATGCTTTCTTGGACGAGAACTTTAAGACCTGTTTCAAGAAATTCTGCTTCCCTTCTGCCTTTCGCAAAGAGCTGCAGATGTCCAACCGGATGTGCAGCATCGCCAAAGATGTGGCTTACGCTTGCAAGAATTCAGACGGGACTAACAACCCGGCATGACTAGGCGTGGAAATCCCCATGGTGCCTGTCAGCCAGCAGAGCCCGACAACACCCACGTCGGAGCTCACGCAGATCACAGCTCTTTAAAGCGCAAGTTACTTTGGCCCAGAATAGGAGACTCATGGGGAGGTGGGAGGAGAAGCCCAACACAGCATCTCTCCCACAGTGTGGAGAAGCAAACCTTTGTCCTTCAGAGGGACACTGCGTGTTCTCTTTAAAGACTGTTATAATTTAGCTCTTGGGTCCTCTTGGCTTTGTCATGCAGGCGTGAAGCATTTTCAAGTGAGAGTTTGTGCTGAACCTGGCTGCTATTGGCCGCACCCAGTGCTGCCACCGCACCAGTTGGAGGCTGAGGGATGGAGAATATTCATCACATTGAGTTGCTTCAAGAGGCCATCAGATGGTATAAACTGGAAAACCATCACGTGCTTTCTTGTCTTTGCCTTTTGTCCTTTGATGCACTCCAAAACTGGAGGTCCACTGGGGCTGAAGCATGCAACCGTACTAAGAAGGAAACAATTCCCACAATTCTTTTGTAGGAATGGAATGGCTGGCCCAGCACCACAGACTTCTGCCTCTGGACAGTGGAGGCCTAGAAGGTTTTCATCATACTTTTCTTGGACCATCTGAAGATGGCGGCCTTTGGTGGACGCATGCACTGGAGCAGAGTCAAGACTCATGTGCTAGTGGAAAGTTGCGCACAATCCGGTGCATTAAAAAGTAAAAACAATATCCTCATGCACCAGCTTCCTCTCTTCTAAAAATGCCTACTCCAAGCAGCCGCACCAAGACAAATGCTCAGCACTTGGATTAATGCACGCTGGAAGATTTTACGCAATCCAGCAACTGCAGCCATGTAAAACTGGGGACACAAAGCATCAGTTCAAGCAGCAACTAAAGGAGGAACAGAAAATTAAGAGATGGACTTGCTCCCTCACTCCCTGTTTTCTCTTACGTTAAACTGAGACAGCTGTTCTTCCTGATACATACGGAGCATCAGCGTAGAAGCGGGTGCTCATTGCTGCTGAAATCTAATTGCCCTTTTATTTTGCAATGTGGATTCTAGTCAGGTCTCCTGATGGAGACCTGAGATGAGGCATTTAGTCAATTAAACCAATTCAAGCATCTCAGCGTTGGAAAGAACGAATGTTTCGAGTTCATCATGGTCAGGGGCTGGGAACCTCAAGATACTGCTTGACTCAGAAGAATTCATGGGAATTGCTGCCATGGTGGATTCCACCAGTTCCTCCAGCCAATGCTCAGTGGTCCTTCCTGCTTTGGTCTGTTGGTATTTAGAGATAGACTGTCCCTGTGCAAGGAAGTTCCGTGTTTCCCACCAGCCTTCTTCCTTTCATAAAACAACACATTTTGCATATTTTAATGAACGAGTTGCTTTAAAGGAAAGGGAGATGGTGAGATTTGTTTGCCTGGATTCAAGCGGGAACCACGCAGCTTCCTGACCAATAAACCAAGCACAGGTAGAATCAGACGCACGAACTGTGAGAGCTTTAAGAAAATTGGGGCAGCAGTGGGAGGTTCTGACAACTGCATCTGAGCAAAGAGAGAGGGCAGCCTTGTCCCTGTACCCAGGCAGGCAGGCAGGCCATGATGCCATCGGCCAGTGATGTCACAGAGCAGTGATGTCATTCCCCAGGAATGTTGGCAGGCTGCCTCCAAGAGCTGCCCATGGGCAAAGACGCCACATTCCTCTCTCTCTCGGCTGTCGCTCAGTGGCTTCGTCCACCTCCTGGTCACTGTTCCAGCATCGGGAGCTTAACATTTTCCCTGCTGTCATACATTCCCCCCCTCCGATCTGTCTCCTGTCCCCACACGCTGCACTTTCCCCCATGTGGGTCCTGCACCTTTTTGCATGGTAAAACATGTGTCTCTAGAACTCCCTATCCAGAGGAGGCGATCAGATAAGGGCATTTCTGGGGGGAGGGGAGCTGTGGACCAGGGAAGGATTATGCCTCACCCCCAGTTTCTCTGCTTAAACCTGCCCTCTCCCATTGCTGCTTTTCTGGACTCAAAGTGGTCATCAAAACTGAATTAAATGCGTTTACGTGTGACATAAGCTCTTAATGTGCCTGAGAAAAAGGTAACTTTCCTTCCTGTGCCTGCAGGGAAAAGGGATTTTTTATTGCTTTAAAGAAAGGAGACTCTCAAAACACAGTTTGGCAGAAGTGAATCCAAACAGGAAGAAGGAACTTTGACCTTTCCTCTTGCCTTTGACTGTACAGACTTCTTATGGAACTATTTCCTCTAACTGGTTTGACAAGATGATGTTTTCTTGTGTGTGTTGTGCTGTTGGTAATTGGAACACTTTCTATCTGCTCTATGACTCTAAGCTGCTGATGTTTCTATGTTTTGTAGAACGTGTCTCTTGCTGTTGGGCTCTGAACACCATGGCCATGCTGTAGCTGTGGGTATTTGCTGTTCACGTGAAATATGACGGGCGCTGAGGGATGGAAGGAGCATTCCCTTGGCATTTCTTAAAGAATGGCTGAAAATAGCTGTAAAAATATGAACAAAGAAGGGAAACTGCTCACCTCCCTTGTTCATCCGCAAGGCAAAAGGCATGTTGTACTTAATCCAGTTCATTACCAAAGGGCCCTTAGGTTGCCCACCTGAATTTCAAAGGGATTGGATGGATCTGGCTAAGTTATGTCAACTTTAACCTGTTGGAAAGCACTGAGGTGAGCTAGATACTGCTGAAGCCAACAGGGTTCTGTGTCCAACTCATGGATCTTCTCTCGATCTCCCTCCTTCCCTCTGCATCCAGAGGGTCCCCAATCCTCTGGAGCAGATTTTGGGGGGGGGGGTCCCGGAGAACTGAAGGATCTGGGGATTCACCTCTCCCCATTCCACTGATGGTAGTCTTCTGTTGGTGGAGTGGCTTGAATGGACTTCACCCATTGATCTTTTCATGGGAACTTCAAGCAGCTATCCAACATTCCCGTCTGATATATGCCAGCTTCCAGGGAATAATTGCAATAGGTCTTACTTCTGGGAAGACATAAATAGGATTGCACTGCTAGTCCGTATCCAACCACAGCATTATAATTTTGCTTCTCAACTTCCCTCCTCAAATAATTCAAGGCACTGTTATAATTCTTCCTAGAATCTCGAATTATGTTACAAAGATTCATACAATCAGTCATATGTTGAACTAGTCCATCTTTTCTTCACAACTTGTCCTGTGGGGTAGATCAGACTGAGTCACAACTACACATTCACAGCTTCACGACCGAGCAAGGAGTCAAACAGAACTCTCCTCTCCAGGCTAGTGTTTTACATTTTATGGGCTTACTATTATTTATTTATTTATTTATTAAAACATTTCTATGCCACCCCATTCGCCAAAGCCTTGGGGCAGCTCACAACATAAAGTTAAAATACAAAAAATAACAATATAAAATAAGTAACAATATAAAATAAGTCACCCTGGCCAGATAAATAAGTAAATATTGTTAACAATTAAAATGACACTTAAATAAAAAGGTCTTCGCCTGGCGCCGAAAAACAAATAGTGACGGCACCAGGCGGACCTCTCTGGGGAGCGCATGCCATAGATTGGGCGCCACCGCAGAGAAAGCCCTCCTCCGAGTACCCACCCTCCTAATTTCTTTCACGGAGGGTTCCTGGAGAAGGGCCTCTCCCGCAGATCTCAAGGGGCGGGCGGGCATATATGGATGTAAGCGCTCCTTCAGGTAACCAGGACCCAAGCCGTTTATTAACTTGATTTCAACCATCTTTGTGAGAACCCGAAGAGATAGATTTTTGGTACTGTCATAAGGTAGGCATGTTGCTTTGAGTCTAAATGCCCCAGTCTGCTTAAGGGCAGCAGACCCAATCTGGGCCACCTGGAATCCATGCTGGCCTTCTGGGCTTCGCGGCCCCACCATTCTCTTCCACTGGCCATCATGTTGTGGTTTCCTGATGTTTGCATTCTCCCCCCTCTCATTTTCAAAGGCTGAAATACCTTGCCTAAAGCTTAGATAAGAGCGTAAGAAGATAAGAAAAGCTTTGCTGTATCGAACCCAAGGTCCTTCAAACCACAGGATCCCTCCATCGGGACAGGTGCAAGACCTCCTCCTGCCCAAGCCCCTCAGCAACTGGGGTGTGCAGTGCGCCACCTCAGGTGAGGGAGGGAGCATACAACCCCCAAAGTTACTCACACGAAGAGCTTTAAGCAAAACATGCTGCTTTTTGCCCAGTCCCACCTGCCGCCACTTTCATGCTCTCCTCCTTCACCCCTGGGGTGCTTCTGAGTCTTTCCATACATCCCTCTTCAACCGGGGGCACTCCTGGGTGCCCATCGTCTCTTCTGGATGGCTGTCTTCACCAGTATTTCAACCTGCTGGGGAAAGACTGAATGAAACACCTGCAGAATTACCTGTTCACCAGACCAGTGCTGCCCCCTCTGGAGACTTTTCCACGGGGTGCAGGGAAGAAGCTGGGGCATCCAGCTTGTACCATGAAGAACACACTTTCCCAGTAACGTAATGGAGCAGACGGAATAAAGCATTTGCCTAATTCTAGTCCACCCACCAGCCTCCTGGGAGATGACTGCAGCAACAAATTATCATGCATAAGGTTTCTGTGCCAATCAGATGCCCGCCCACCAGTCCAGAGCCTCCTTGAGGGCCACACACACACACGCACGCACACACACACGCCTGAGTAGAATTACCATTTTCTATAGGAGGAACAGAGACTGAAGAAGCAAAGCAGAGCTTTGAGAGACAATAAGTCTGAGACTGTTATGAATGTTTCATGGCTGATTAGGGATGGTGAATCTCATCCCTGCGCAGCTAGCAAGCTAGGGCTGGAATGCAAGATGAGACGAGAACAAGATGCGAGGCTCTCAGGAGGTGCTGAGGGAAAAGCCTCAGCTGAGCAAGAGAACTCCGAGGATGCGAAATGACAAGACCGGTTGCCGTAAGAACTCTGTTCCCCACAACTGTAAGCAGTAAAAATCTCACTGGACTTCTCTACATGAGGTGTTCAAGATGAGAAGGCTTTTTCCAGTTTCTTTGTGCCCTCTACAGAGCTTTCCCCGTTTTTCTGGGGTGCTTGCTTCTCCTTTCTGTATGTTGCATCACGCGATGCAAAGGCAGTTCTGGAGAAGAGAGCAGAATTGCATAGTTACAAGAGGCTTCTGATAGCAAATCATGGTGGCATCAGAGAGGATGCTGCGCTTTCCTTGCTCTAAAAGAAAGAAGGCCGAGAAAATGGCTGGGGAACATGGGAAAGGCTTTGGATGATGGCAATATCTTGTGAAGGACCCACAGACTTCTGTGCAGGAGGGACCACAAACACCCAAGAAATGTCTCATGTAGAGAAGCCAATTCTCACGTTAATGACAGTCAATATTTAACCCTGACTGCTCTTTAGAAGGCCAGATACTGAAGATGAAACTCAAATACTTTGGCCACTGAATGAGAAGGAAGGACTCCCTGGAGAAGAGCCTAATGCTGAGAATGAGTGAGGGCAAAAGAAGGAGGGGGCGGCAGAGGATGAGGTGGCTGGATGGAGTCACTGGGGCAGTTGGCGTGAGCTTGGGTGGGCTCTGAGGGATGGTGCAGGACAGGAAGGCCTGGAGGAACGTTGTCCATGGGGTTGCGATGGGTCAGACATGACTTCGCAGCTAACAACAAATTTTGGGGAGACAACCACAAAATGCTTTGTGTTACAAAATTGTCAACGTGACACCGACAGTAATGGATTAACTAGATCACTCCCTTTGATGGTGAATGCAGGGAGTGAATAGCAATAGAAATGGAGCCAAAACGTGCAGAAAGGGGGTAGAGCAGGGCAGCCTCAGGTTTGGATGCGGTACAAGATCTTTCTGTAGATATAAAAATAAACGGGGAGGATTGGATTCCCCAAACTGCCAGGTGAATTGGCTCAGTGGTCATGGAATGACTGGTATCAGTGCAAAAGGGAAAAAATAGACAATTGGGCTGGGATGAAATCCTGGATTTCTTCTGGAGGGAGGCCTGGCGGAGCTACAATGCTGTATTTTAATGCAGTTTCCTCTTGTAATCACTTCACAGTCTTTTCGATCTTTGCTTTAGTAGGCTCAGAACTTTGCAAAAATTGAAAATGGTTGAGAAAGAGCCAAGGCTTTTGATTTCACAGGGAGACAATTAACAACATGTTACTTTTCACATCAAAAAACCTGCTGCAACTTACACGTGCTTGCCTTTGTCGTTTGGTTTGTCCAAACTAAAATCGTTTCTGATGCCTCTCTGTTGCTCATCTGTTTTTCACCTGCAACCTAATGGCTACATGCAAGTGAGCAGACCACTTCCAAAGCCTGCTTTTTAAAGCTGTGGGGATCCATGTGGCACAGCAGCTCAGCCACAGGGGACAGGGCAGATGGATCTCAGCTTTGGCAATCTTGAAATGTGCTCCAAGTGCCAATACCCATCTGAGCTAAAGCGGAGGGGCAAAGTGCCCTTTATATAGCCTCTGTAAGCCCTCCCACTAGCCCATGTGACTACCTTAGCCCCGCCTACTGTCACGTGAAATTACCATAACCAGCAACCCCCAGGGAACTGGTGTGAGGTGAAGCATGGAATGCAGACGTCTTGGATCCGAACTTGCAAATCCAAGTGGTGAGAACAACTAGAGGAACGAAAATAGACACAATCCAGCTCCAATGGAGGGGCAATCCTATGCATGTTTAGGCAGAAAAGAGGACTACAAGTCCCAGAGTGCTCTCTGCCTAAACATGCATAGGATTGCATGCTTAAGTCCCTTATCAATTTCAAGTACGGAAAATGGAAAATTCAATTGAATGGTCCAGATTAATCAATAGGATATGCTTGAATGCTTTCTCATAAGTTAAAACTGGTTGACATTTCAAAATCAACTCTGACATTTCCAAAATATTAAATTTTATTTTTTTAAGAACTGATTTTAAGGTCCACTTTTTAAAACACCCTATCTTGTACCAAAAATAATATTGACTGAATACATTTTTATGCCCTTTCATAAACTTTTGAGAATTTCTGAATCCCATATGGATACTATCCAGCTAAAGACGAATATGCTCAGATGTTATAAATTCAGTGAGAAAATGGGGAACAGGCTTGAGGACTTCCTAAAAGGGTTGGATTTTTTCTGGATCAGACCCAACAGAATTTTTATTTACCAACCAAACACATACTAGTTAAGAAAAGGTTGTGATTCTCTCTCCAATACGCACAAACACAACACTATTCAGGATGTAAAGTGCTATGATTAATATTTATGTTTTGATGCCACCTGATCGCCAAAGCTCTTTAAATGAATGTTCTGGTCTTGTTCTGTCCTTCTGAGAAAATTATAGGCATATTGATCTATATTTGAAAGAAAGCTGAGCTTTAACCATAAACCTCTAAATTCCAGTTTTAGACGTGAAGGTCTCTGGGTGATCTTGGGCCGTCCATTCACTCTCTCTCTGCCTAGCGTGCCTCACAGAACTATTGTGCAACCCATAAGTTGTGCTCTGATTTTCTTGCAAAGGGCAGGTTGCAAACGTAATGAATAAAGCAACAATCTTTTCAGGTTTAGGAAGGCACACGTTGAAATCAACTGTCAAAATGAAGGCAGAAGGACATTTGGAGTAACGTATTTGAGAAAGGAGTTCGGCAAGGCTGTATACTGTCGCCCTGCCTATTTAACTTATATGCAGAGCACATCATGAGAAAGGCAGAGCTAGATGAATCACCAGTTGGAATTAAGATTGCCTGGAGACATATCAACAACCTCAGATATGCAGATGATACCACTCTCATGGCAGAAAGTGAAGAGGAAGTAAAGAGCCTCTTGATGCGGGTGAAGGAGGAGAGCGCAAAAGTTGACTTCAAACTCAACATTAAGAAAACTAAGATCATGGCATCTGGTCCTCTCACTTCCTGGCAAATAGATGGGGAAGAAATGGAGGTAGTGACAGATTTACTTTTCCTGGGCTCCAAGATCACCGCAGACTGTGACTGGAGCCAAGAAATTAAAAGATGCTTGCTCCTGAGGAGGAAAGTGATGGCAAATCTAGACAGCATACTAAAAAGCAGAGACACCACCCTGCCAACAAAAGTGCATATAGTCAAGACTATGGTTTTCCCAGTTGCAATGTATGGCTGTGAAAGCTGGACCATAAGGAAGGCTGAGTGCCAAAGAATTGAGGCCTTTGAACTGTGGTGCTGGAGGAGACTCCTGCGAGTCCCTTGGACTGCAAGGCGATCAAACCGGTCAGTCCTAGAGGAGAGCAACCCTGACGGCTCTTTAGAAGGCCAGAAACTGAAGATGAAGATGAAACTCAAATACTTTGGCCACCTCATGAGAAGGCAGGACTCCCTGGAGAAGAGTCTGATGCTGGGAACAACAGATGGCAAAAGAAGGAGGGGATGACAGAGGATGAGGTGGCTGGATGGAGTCACTGAAGCAGTTGGTGTGAGCTTGGGTGGACTCCGGGGGATGGTGGAGGACAGGAAGGCCTGGAGGAATGTTGTCCATGGGGTCGCGATGGGTTGGACACAACTTTGCGACTAACAACAATGACAACAACAATTTTAACTATAACGCTCTAAGATGCAGGAGACAATTTGGCAGCAGTTCCAATATGCCATTTACAGGGGGCAGGTGGAAATCAGGAATTCTGAGCACTGGGCTATTTTGGGGTTTTTAGAGGAGCTGCATCAAAGAAAAGGAAGAAAAACATAGATGTATTGCTTCACACCTATGGAGTTAAATGGGCTGTGATTGGCTATCTGGTTGAAATGCAGTCTTTATGAAAATCTGTGATGTTGATATGCTATGATTGAGCTTTATGACTATCGCTGTGCAATGGCCATTTCCTAGGCAGCTAGCTGTGCTTTCAGAAAAATAAAGCTCTGCACTTGGAATGCCGTGGCATCGTTATTATAACTGTGCTTTTATGCTTGCATTATTGTGTGGCATTACTGAGAAATGATATTTTTATTATGAAAAGTGCTTCTTATTCTTAATATGTGCATAGAGGGAAATGAACTCTCAGAGGGTATGAAGAAGTGATGGATCCAGAAATGAATTCCAAGAAATCACAAATGCAGTGTATATCCACAGAGCCTTCTTCTCAGGCTTAAATGGCCACAGGGCCTTGTCTTCTCAAGCTTTCTACGCACAAATATGTGGGAAAATAATGTGCAAACAAGTGATAAATATCTAGGGAAGAATATGATGATTAAACAAAGCTCAAACTAGGGAAAGTTAAATTGAACTAATCAATCCAAGAAATAAAGAAAACTAACAGGATTGTCAAGACTCGGAGAATGAGATGGCTAGGGGAAATGGAAGCTGTAAAAGTTGACTTTCGGTACAATCTACCTGTGCCGCAGGAAGTGCCATCCAACGTGCCACAGCTGGTCACAGCTGGCTGTTTTGCACTCTTCCTGTCCTGCAGACCTCTTGGGCAATTTTGGCTGACTACTTGGAGAGCAAGGAAGGGAGGCTGAGGTGCCGCCAGGATGCTTCATAACCCTTGGCCTCCGACTTCCCTGTCCTCTTCCCCTGCAAGTTCATCTCTGAGGTCACTCTTGCAGCCCTGGAGATCAAACTGGGGCAATTCTTCCCATGCCAGCTGAAAGCCAAGGTTGGGAGGGATTGTGGGGGTGTTTCCATGTAAGTCCATTTCTGCGCGTGTTTCTGTATATTATGCCTGCATGTTTCCCTTCGGGGATGAATCCATGTGGTGTGTAATCCATTGTCCTTCACTGGAGAGGCATGGAAGCCTTTGAATTCTGAGGCCAATGGGCATCAGTGCAGAGTGGGGTGCAAAAGTGATGGTTCCTGACTTAATATAAAAATATATACGCCTTTATATACAAATTGCAGGCTGCTTGAAAAGTGGAAAACCATGTGCAGGTTGAACTTGTGTTGAAGCACGTCAGCACCAGCCCCTGAATAGACAGCCTGGAATCCAGGGAGCCAAACTGGGCCAGTTTGCTGGGTTCTGATTTCCAGGCAGGTTCCTCACAAATATTTATGTTGTAAGCTGTCCAGAGACGCAAGTAATTGGACAGTATACAAATTTTATACATACATACATACATACATACATACATACATACATACATACATAAGATCCCCAGAGGAGCTTTGCATGAGCTGCAGTGAAAATTCTGCAACAAACTGAAATGAATTCAAACTTCGAAGGACTGACCTGCAGATTCTGCGGCAGACCAGGTTTCTCTGAGTCCTGCAAATTCTGCAGATGTCCAGAGCATTTCCCTCATTTTCTTGTAATACATGCATTTTAGCCATCAGAAAACACAAATCGTCAAAAACACGGACAAGCTGGCCACAAGTCCGTCATTGCAGCACAGGCCCTCCTCCTCCTCTCGTGGTTGGGGTGGGGGGCATTGTGTTGCCACTGATTTGGGGGCATTTTGGAGCTCAACGGATGCCATACTAGCACAGCTTTCCCAATCATTCTGCAGTCTCCCTGGCCTCCCAGGCTTCCTGAACTGGAAAAGCTCTGTGGAATGACCCCAGGAAGTCTTCTCTTGCCTTGGGCCTGAACCAAAATGCAGGAAACTGGGAGAATCTTCTGCCGCCTCATAAGTAGGGGACACACAAGAACCCCAAACCCCACCCATGACATCTTCACCTTTGAGCATCTTTTCAAAAGGTTTTTCTCTTAAAATGAATGGGAATAGGACAAAAAAGTGGAATAAATGTTCAGCACAGAACTACTGAAAACTAGGAATATTAATTTCATCCATCTATTAAAATCTTTATATACCACCCATATTTAGCCATAGGCTTTCTGAACAGTTTACAGTAAAAAAAAAAAAAGAGCGATGTGCGTTCACAAAAAGCCTTCAAATTCCACCTAAAAGCGCATCCCATTTCATGGCTCTTTGAGAGCCTGATCTTTGTGCTTCTCTTTGCATACATATTTGTGCCTATTTTTTCCCAAATGTTTGCATCAGTCATGCACATCTTTGAAATCTGTGGATCCTTCTGCCATGGATTAAAGCACGCTCTTGCACATTTTTTCAAAAGCAACAATTTTTTATGCTCAGTTCTCAAATGGATGCATGCCATTCAAAGCACTTTTATTATCAATTCAGTCTGAAATCACGTTGAACATTCATTTGAACAAGAATCTGAGTCCAAACCAAAATGAACGTTGCATTCATTCCCACTGCAAATATTACTCTTATATTGCATCTATAGCCTGCCTGTTTTCCCTATTGCAAGAAACCTGGGGTTGCTTTCATAGTTCTCTTCCATTTAATCTTTATCCCCACAGCGACCCAAAAGTTTCATGACCGAGTGAGCACTAGAACCTGGATCTCCTGCATTCCCAGTGTAACCAGCTCTCAGAACAGACAATCGCTCTCTCCTTATCCGGGGGGGTCTCTGTGTGGAGCAGTATGAAAGAAGGAGCAATTCCCGCAGCCTTCCACCTCACAAACTCATTTTGTGGAAAGCAAAAAAGGTACACATAAGCGCTTTGCCACAACAACGCAACGATCCTTTCCCATTGTGATTCTCACAGCGACGCTTCTTTATGAGAGGGTCAGCTTCAAAGGTGAGGTTACAAAGATAAAAATGACATGGAGTCCATTAAGAACGCATTATTATTTATCATTATGAGTCTGTTTACTGCATTCACTCTCCTAGCTAAGTGTCCTACAATTATCTGCCTGAAACCAATTTTAGCACAGTAGGGCTGCAGCTACAATCCATCCCTTTGATGAGAACACAGGAGCTTTTAGCAAAACACAGGCAGAGAAACACAGGCAGATCTTATTCTTCAAGAGGGTCTTTCAGCTACAAACCGACTGATGTGATGGCACCAGGCTATGCCCCGCTCATATTCTTAACTGGTGGATTTGGCAGGCTTTCCTGTGACCTTGATTTCTGCCTAGAAGTCAATTATTCTCCCTGTTTTGTTGTGTTTCTGCTTCAGCACCAGGTGGAGCGCCCAGGGGTGGGAGAGGGGAAGCGGGCTGGAATGGCAGGTCCTGTTGGTCTGAGGTCTATGGAGAGAGGCTGAAGCGCAAGGAGAAGGCACGTGTCTTGGCTGCACGCATCCCCAGGTTCTCCGCCACATCTCCAGGGAAATCAGTGTTGCTGCCGGAGACACTGAAGGGCTGCCGTTAAACAAAGCAGAGCATGCAGGATTATTTTATTTATTTATTTATTTGGGGTCTTTCTAGCCCATCCCATCACTTTCATCTCTGGATGGCTCACAGCAAGATCAATAAATACAGCAATATAAATTTAAATAACTTACCCCAAACAATAATAAACTACATAGCCCACGACTGAAATAAATAAAAGTAATTATTAAAATAAACAGATTAAAATAATTATTAAAAGCTATTAACATTAAAATATTGGGTGAATAAAAAGGTCTTGACCTGGTGCCAAAAGGCATATAATGACGGTGCCAGGTGGACCTCTCTGGGGAGTGCATTCCATAGCTGGGATGCCACCGTGGAGAAGGCCCTCCTCCGGGTATTCTGTCTCCTGATCTCCTTCAAGGAGGGTTCCCAGAGCAGGGCCTCTGCTGCAGATCTTAGGGGGTGGGAGGGCATATAGGGAAAAAGGCGTTCCTTTTTAGGGCTTTACAGGTCATAACCAGCACCTTAAATTGGGCCCGGACTGCAATAGGAAGCCAGTGGAGCTGATAGAGGACAGGAGTTATGCGAGAGTAAGGACTGGTCCCTGACGGCATCCTGGCAGCTCTATTTTGCACCATCTGAAGTATCTGGACTGTCTTCAAGGGCAGCCCCACGTAAGAGAGTGTTACAATAGATGCCACCACATGGCATTTGTCAAAGAGAATGTGATGGTCCTACTGAAAAGAGCATCTGTGCCTGGAGCTATGATCTATTACACCCCTGAAGTTGGTGTCCTCCAGGCGTTTGTTAGTTGCGAAGTCATGTTTGACCCTTCATGATCCTATGGACCACATTCCTCCAGGCCTTCCTGCCCTCCACCATCCCCCAGAGTCCACCCAAGTTCACGCCGACTGCTTCAGTGACTCCATCCAGCCACCTCATCCTCTGCCGTCCCCTTCTTCGTTTGCCATCTATTGTTCCCAGCATCAGGCTCTTCTCCAGGGAGTCCTTCCTTCTCATGAGGTGGCCAAAGTATTGAGTTTCATCTTCAGGATCTGGCCTTCTAAAGAGCAGTCAGGGTCGATCTCCTCTAGGACTGACCAGTTTGTTTACCTTGTGGTCCAAGGGACTCG
The DNA here is from genome assembly GCF_004798865.1 of Varanus komodoensis. Taxonomy (NCBI): domain Eukaryota; kingdom Metazoa; phylum Chordata; class Lepidosauria; order Squamata; family Varanidae; genus Varanus; species Varanus komodoensis. The sequence goes on from NW_025336481.1 coordinate 4,399,302, forward strand.
CAGGAGTCTCCTCCAGCACCACAATTCAAAGGCCTCAATCCTTCGGCACTCAGCCTTCCTTATGGTCCAGCTTTCACAGCCATACATTGCAACTGGGAAAACCATAGCCTTGACTATACGCGCTTTTGTTGGCAGGGTGATGTCCCTGCTTTTTAGTATGCTGTCTAGATTTGCCATAGCTTTTCTCCCAAGGAGCAAGCGTCTTTTAATTTATTGGCTCCAGTCACAGTCTGCGGTGATCTTGGAGCCCAGGAAAATAAAATCTATCACTACCTCCAGGTGTGCTGGACTACAACTCACATCAACCTCAGATTGAGCATGTGAGCTTTAAAAAAGAACTCTCAAGCTGAAGTCGAATAGAACTTAAAACAGGAAAAATGAGGAACTAAGAGAAATTAAGAGAAACCAGGGCAGAATCATCCATCCATCCCAAACTGCCTGTTCTCTTTTCCCCATTCCCAAATCCTTTCTTGGCCAGTAGAAACTCACAGCACTATGCCCAGGTTGGCTAATTGGAGCACCAGTTCCAGATGTCTGTGCATTTGACTTCTGCTTACAAAAAGATGCCTCAGGTGAGACCCAAACAGAAGCTCAGCCCAGCTGGGAATGTTAGCAAATCACATTGACTGGCATTTGTCTCATTCCCAGTCCCAAATTCAAGCAATGCAAATTTCCTAATTTGTACGCATGTCCTGCGTGGTGCCAGTTTCAGAATGACAGCAGGAGGCATCCTTGACTTGGACACCTGGGCAAGAAGCGATGGAGGTGGATGGAGAACTTGGCAAGGCAAATCCGGCCAGGGGTAAAAGCCAAGTCAGGAGGAGGCAGGGGTCAGATACCAGCACGACATGGCAGGAATAGAGGCCAAGGCAGAGCCAGGACAGAGATCGCTCAGGACATAAGTGCACACTCTGCAGGGCTGGAGACATAATCTGGAGCAAGAACACAGCAGTCAGGTTGCTGTGGCGAAGGAGGGCAGGCCTGAGAAGCCTCCTGCAGAGTGGTTCCCAGCTGGGCTGCACGATCGCACCGGTCTCTAGTGATCGGTTGCCAGTCCTTCAAGCACCTGCGAGGTGTCAGGAACCACGGAAGCATCAGGGCTCCATCTGCTGGGCAAGTGCCAGAATTGCAGCCATGGTCGTTGAGGGATCCCCCCCCCCCCCCCCCGCCGCACCATCTACTGCGGCTACCAGGGCTTTCTTTCATGAGCACCACCTGGAAATCCTGGGGGAAGAGCTATATTAGAACTGGCTCAGAAGCTGCCTTGCCAGCGAAGGTCTTCCGACTTGTCACTGTGCTGTTCGTGGCTTGTGTCCTTTCCTGCTGGCCTCCTGCTCCTGGCTCCTGTCTTGGTCCCCAGGTCTCTTTTCCTGGCGCCTTGCTTCAGCAGTTTCTGACTTTTGGCCTGCCCTGCCCACGTTATTGTTTGCTGGACTGTGCTTGCCTTGTGTCTCTACCCTTCCCAGCCGTGACTTGGATTGCTGAACTTGCCTTGCCTTACTGTCTGGACATTGGTTTGGTTGCCCGGGTCCTGCTTCCCATGTCTGCTGTTCCACCACCCAGATGCTGACACAAGGCGGGCCAGGGTGCCTTCTCCATCGGGCCACCAGGTGGCGCTGCATCACTCCACAGACTTGCAGCCTGACCTGTCCCTGCTTTAGTCCTTGAAGGAAATCTGTACACATTTCAGCAGATGCAGGCAAGTCTCCCTTTTGATCGCTGCTTGGTCTTTACAAATCTCCTGCTTATGCAAAGCAAGCCGTGATCGCAATATGGAGAGAATCAGCCAGGAGATGAAAGCTGGAAGGCAGGGCTATGTTCAGGAAAACCTGATGATCGGAAACATTGCTCAACAAAAGCGCGAGCCGGAGCCCTCCTTTCTTGCCCGAGGCTCCAAAGCACCAGAAAATCCTTTTGCAGCACTGACCTTCATTGGCACTTCACAGCCAACAAGATGCATCAGCTCCAAAAGCCCTCGGGCAAACTAAACAATAAGCCTCTGCCCAGGTGAAGATTGAGTGCTGAGCCCAGACTGGGACCATCTCCCCAATCCTGCCTCTTCTTTCATTCTGCAGGCTCAATCCTCAGGGTGGCTCCCACTGGTGGAGAGCCAGCCAGTGATACCTGGGCAAGTCCCCTAACTGGGAGCTCATTTCTCCCAGTGCCTCATCACAGGGTCAGCTGGGCAAAACTGGGCAAAGTGGCAGCTCTCCCTCCACTCCTGGGTCCTCTCCTGTCTCTTCTAAAACGTGCCGGCTATTACGATCTGCAGGCAACAGCCTTGATGGAGCTTCACAGGCCCCTCTGATCTTCCTGTCCTCCCACCGCTTCTTCTTCAACGTCGTCTTCAGAACCCAAAAAGACAAGGCCTTGCAAAGTCCACAAGAAGCAAGTGTCTGGCCCACTCACTATACCCATGGAAGTCCATCACTGCCTGCTCACCAGAACAAAATAGCTGGTTTGGTTCCCCATGTCCAGGTTCCACCAGTTCCACCAGTTCCACCTGGAGAGGACAAAGAGGTAAGACCATTAGCATCACAGGCTGCTGATGGGTTTGTAGTGCCTACCTGGCCAGCAGAGGTCCTGCAGAAAGAGACCTTTCCCAAAGAAGGTTTTGATTTTTTTAATAAACTGACCAAGCTAACACAATGCTGCAATTAATTATGGATAGTAGATATGGAAGGACGTCGGGTCCAACCCCCTGCTCTTGCAGGACACCGTGTTACACCATCCCACCCAGGTGGCTGACCAGTTTCTTCTTGAATGTCCCCAGTGTGGGAGAGCCACCACCTCTCCAGGCAGCTGGCCCCACTGTCGCATTGCTCTGACAGTGAGGAAGCTTTTCCTGATGTCCAGCCTGAATCTGGGTTGTCGCAACTTGAATGGATTATTCCGTGTCCTACAATCTGGCATCGGCAAGAAGAGATCTTGGCCTTCCTCTTTGTGACAGTCTTTGAGGTACTTATAGAGAGATATCATGGCCCCCCTCAGTCTTTTCAGGGCCGAACATGCCCAGTTCTCTCAGTCTCTCCTCACAGGGCAGTGTTTCCAAACCCTGGATCATTTTTGCTTCCCTCCACTGGACCCTTTCTAATTTTTCTGCATCTTTCTTAGATCTTGATGCCCAGAACTGGACACAGTATTCCAGGTGAGGTGTGACTAGTGAAGAGTATAGAGGAACTACTACTTCTTGTGATTTGGAAGTAATCCTTCAGTTAATGCATCCCAAAATAGCATTCACCCTTTTTGCTGCATCACATTGTTGGCTCATATTTAGTCTGTTGCCAAAATTAACTCCCAGAAGGTCTTTTTCCATTTCAGTTCTGCTGAGCCACATATCCCCCATCTTGTATCAAGGCATCTGGTTTCTTTTCCCTGGGCATTTGTCCATACTGAATCTTGGCATTTGTCCCTATTGGCATTCGTCCCTATTGAAAGCTTGGCTTATTGAATCTCAATTCAATGAGATTCCAGTTTATCAAGATCGCCCTGGATCTTCATTCTGTCTGCCAGGGTGTTTGCTATTCCACCCGGTTTCGTATCGTCTGCAGCTTTGATTATCTTTCCTTGTACTTCCTCATCTAAATCATTAAAAAGGAAGTTGAAGAGCTCTGTACATCGGACTGACCCCACTTGTCACCTTCCTCCAGTTTGAGAGGGTGACACTGACGAGCTCTTAATATGTTCAATTCAGCAGCCAATTTTGGATCCACCTAATCATTTATCTATCTAGTCCACATTTTGCTAATTTGCTTATCAGGATGTCATGGGGCACTATGTCAAAAGCTTTGCTAAAGTCAAGGTAGATTATGTCCACAGTGCTTCCTCTGTCGGTTTGGGAGATTACCCAGTCAAAAAATGAGATTAAATTCTGACAGGATGTAATTTTGATAAAACCATGTTGGATTTTACAAATCACTGCATTTTCTTTGAGGTGCTCGCAGACAGATTTTTAAATAATGTGCTCCAGAATTTTTCCAGGGATCTATGTCAGACTAACTGGTCTGTAGCTCCTAGTTTTGTCTTTTTTTCAACGCTTCTTTGAAGATGGAGACAACATTAGTCCTTCTTCAGTCGTCTGGCATGTTTCCTGTTTTCCAGGATGTAGTGAAGATAAATATTTTACGCAAAAGCCGTTTCATCCCGTCTGGCGCACCTGGCCAAGCTTGCATACCTCTTTCTCACACATTCAGTTCCAGGATGCAACAGGACTCATGGATTTCAACACATCAACGTGTATTTAACAGAGAGCTTTATATTAAGGCTAGCACCTCCTGGGGATTTAGCACAACTGATTTATTTGACATTTACCTCTAATCTTGCCATTTTAAAGTACTTTCCTGACCCCCCCATAAAATGCAAAGCGGATTCTGAGAGATAATCACCTTCTGTTGAGGATTAAGTGAAAGGAAGGTTTGCTGGCCTTCCTCTTTGTTCCTTGAAAAGGCCCAGCTGATCGACCCCCCTGAGGATGCTTCCGCGCGGTTTTCAAGGGCACAATGGACCCTTTGGCCTGCCTCCATCTCCTGCCTTGAAAATGCCCCCCCCACGCCCCATGTCTCTGCCAAAAGTTATAAGTCTCCTATAAAGTGTCATCATGAGCGGGGGGGGGGGCACATTTCGGAGGGTGATCCTGCAGGTGGGGGAGAAGGACCTTTTCTTCACAGAGATGCCACTCACCTTCCTTGGTGCTTCCAGCCCTCACTATATTCACCGGCAGCACACGGTGAGGAGCTCTTCTCCATCTGGGGTTTTCTTCTCAAGTACAAGGCAGAATTCCTCTGACTCCTTCAGACTCTCAGCCCTGCCCTGTCTATGGGTCTTCCAAGACCTTTCCACACTGATCCCGAGAGCTGGTCCTTTGCTGGCGCCAGTGAAGTGAATGCACCCCGGACCTCTTCTATTTATTCATTTATTTAAAGCATTTCTATGCCGCCCCCATCGCAACAGAGCCTTGGGGCAGCTCATGGCATAATTAAAACATATAAACAATACAATTAGAGATTAAAAAGCCCAGCAGCATCTTGGCTTAAAAATTTAAAATCCTATAAATACCATAATAAATTAACAATTAGCAAAAAATAAGTTTTAAATAAAAAGATTGTATTTGAAACCTATACCACATAATGACTTTAGTAACCAGCTTTACTGACAATTGACCTATCATGTTCCTTCTGAAATCCTTTCTTCATCAGTACTTTTCCTTGTTTATTTTGATAGAAGTATAAAGATGTGGAGCCAACTCTGAAGATCAAAGAGGTGGATGGCTTGGAGTTGGTGAAAAAGTTCTCCATGGAAAGTTCTCCATGGAAAACATGCTCAAACAAGGATGGAGAATCTCTTTGAACCCAAGAGTTTTGGAGAATTTCTCAGGAGCTGCATTCCAGTGGGGCCAGAAGCAAAGCAGATGAAATCGAGCAGTTCAATTTGTACTGGCTGGCTCAGTTCGTGGTGCTGGCAAAGTTTGTAAATGGCTGTTTTCTGCTTTAATAAGCACAGTCAGACTGTTTCCTCCCCAATGGCCCTGTGACCCTGTTAACAGCCTTCCTACCTTACCCAGCCTCTGGTGCGCGTTCAGACAGGGCACCTGGACAGATGCCAGAAGCTCACAGCAGACTTTCCTGTGACATGGAACGGGGGATGGAGGAATGGAGCCTCCACATATCTGCAGACCAGGACAAAATGCTTGCAGAAACCTGAGAACTGGAAGGGCAGCAATGAAGGAACTGGAACAGATCATCCAGTGTAAGGGTGTTTCGCTGGAGACCAAAGCCAAGGCCATTTGCTTTACTGTATTCCTGATCTTTATGGATGGGTCTGAAAGCTATTATGGAATACGCTCCCCAGGGAGGTTTGCCTGACACCAACACTTTTTTCCTTTTGGCACCAGGCAAAACCCTTTTTGTTTTCCCATTATTTCAATGTTTAATTGGTTTTAATGTGGTTTTTATAACATTGAATTATTGGATGCTATGCCCTATTTTATCTGTTGCTTTGTAAACCATCCCAAGATACCAGCAGATGGATGGTCAATAAAAGCCCCAAATAAAGCAAGCGAACGAGTGAGCGAGCTAGGCAGTGAAGAAAGCTGACGGGAAGAAAATGGATGCAGGAGAAGCGCAGTGCTGGAGCTGAGCTTTGCAAAAAGCAGAAAGACCAACAAGTGGGTCCCAGATCAAGCCAAGCCAGAGCTTTCCTGAAAAGCAAAAGTGGCACAACTGAGGCCCTCATGCTTAGAACCCATCATGAGAAAGCAAGACTCCTTGGAGAAGACCGTCGTGCTAGAGCAAGTCGAGGGCAGAAGAAGAAAGCGAAGGCCAAGCGTGAGATGGATGGACTCCATGGCCTTGGACTTAAAAAGGCTGAGCGGGGCTGTCACAGGTTGGGCATTTTGGAGAGTTTCATTCATGGGGTCACCATAAGTCAGAGACGACTTGATGGCACATAACATAGTAACAGAGAAACATAGAAGCAGAGCGAATCAGAAGGGGCCTTATCTAGCCTTCTGGTCTGACCTCTGGCACCAGCCGGCTCCACTCATGACATGCCCACCATGTATAACAACGGGGAACAATAGTGTGTTAGTTTTCAATCATGATTTTTCCCCATCCAGAATCTGCAGACATTTGCAAATTTGGCAAGGTCTGGTCAGGGATGCACCTAAGCCGTTTGTTTGTTTGTTTGTTTGTTTGTTTGTTTGTTTAGCGAGCTTCTATGCTGCCCCGTTCGCTGAAGCCTGGGGGCGGCTCACAACAAGCCTTTTTTGAAGGACTCCATGATGCAGCTGGTACCAGCCAACCTCTGAAGGACAGGTGGTCTGGTGGATTCAGTAGCCAGATACATCAGTCTGGCTAAAGTTTGGCCATGACAGGGTACATATGGATTCATAAAGCATCCAGTGATCTAGAAGGTAAGCGCTTCACACCATATTTTAATCTGTGACTATCCAGGACATTGGAAAAAATCCCCAAGAGATTAAAAGGTGTTCAGAATTATATGAATCCGATCCAGGCACTCCACAGCAGACTGGAGTCACAGACTTTTATTTTTACCTGATTGTACACAAATTTAGCCATAAAGAAAAAAAAAAAGCATCATTGAAAATGACCCTGTCCCCCATAGAGTAAAACCTGAAAAATGCAGATTTGGAAGGGACTTGCTTATTTTTCATTTGTCCTCACTTTTGTGGAGATTAGCAGACATTTGCATTAATTATTGCAGATTAGTGCTTTTGTATGCATGTAGAAGGGCAGAGGAGAGGCAGTGCAGGAATGACATTCTCCTTCAAAAGCTGATTCCATCAATGAGTGGGCAAAGGCATGCAAGATGCCTGAGAATTCGTGAAACACGGAGGAGATTGGATTGAACAAAATCCATGCGTTTCTAGTGTGTTCCAAAGGTACTTTGCTGACCCCGACTAAAACGAGACTGAAAGGGCTATACTTTGAGGCCAGGCAGAGTTACGCAGCTGACAACACCGAGAATATGAGTAATAATCATACAATCCCCATCCCTTTCCACAATATTTCCTGATTCCGTTTGAAAGGAAGCAGAACCTGGAGTGGGCATTGATCCATTTGGTGGTTGGAGAGAAGCACTGGCTGAATTCCACTGATAAGAAGCAAGAGGCAATTAGTGGGGTCATTTGCATAAGAACAAAACAGCCAAACACAGAGCCCTGTGCAACCTTTCCAGTTACACCAAAAATTGACTTCATTAATTAGCAACTGCTGGGCTTCTCTGTAGTTAATTATGAACAGTAGCAACAAGAGCACACACCCTGATTATAATTAAATCTTTATCAGTTTGCATTATACTTGTGCTTATGCACAGTTTTGGAAAAGTAACGGGAGAGATAGCTGCAGAAATTCAGGTGGATCATGGCCTTCTCTTCAGCAAGATTCATGCAGTGATGAGTCACAGAGAGAACACCACACGCGGGTTCCTCAGTGAAAAGCATGAAACAGATTCTAGATTTCAGTGCCACAGGGTGCCTAGAAGGACAAAACTCCAGTGCCTGGAGGGGTGAATTACCCAAATCTGCCTTTTCATAGCCAGGTGATCATTCAGGCTGGCTAGTTGAGATGTCCTGGTGACGGAGTGCCAAGCAGTTCACGTCCAGAGGTCACTGGGGGAACATGTGGTCAAGATGCAAAGGAGAGCAGCTTCCAGTCTCAGCATCTGCCCCCAAAGGATCTCAAATATCCTGAGGAAGAAACAAGCTGTTGACTCTGTAACCCAAAATTCTTGCGCAACTCTAGTTGTTGCCTTCAACTTCTCCCAAACAAGATTATTTCACTTCAGATAAAAATCCTGCAGTGCAATGCTGGAAAGAAAAGGTCTTGTTTAAAATTTAGAACACGAACCCTCTCAAATTTAATACTTGGGGAAGAACATGTTTTACATCATTCAGGTTCAATCCCTTCCTGCATCGTTTTGGATACTTGGAGGAAACCTTTGTTTAATCCCGGCAGAAACTGCTTTATCAAAGCTGCACCTTCAGGGGCTCTGAGGAAGATGGCATAAAGGATCAAGCTGTTCTTTGGAGGTGGCCCAAAACCTTCCCGGCCAGCAGTGACCTGTACTCCATGCACCAATTTATTTGATTATTTAAAACTTTCATACCCTGTCCACCGCTTTGATGTCTAGGGACAGTTCACAACAAAGAAGAGTAAAATAGCAAAACAACACAGCATCCAGCAATGAAGATAAAATCCCCAGTTAAAACAAACTAAACATTAAAATAGTGGGAAAATAAAAAGGATTTTGGCTGACATTGAAAAGAATATAATGTTGGCACCAGCTGAATACGTTCTCTGGGGAATGTATTCCATAGATGGGGTGCCGACACAGAGAAGGCCCTCCTCCGGGTCGTCATTCTCCTGATCTCCTGCAAGGAGGGCTCCTTAGAGCAGGGCCTCTGCCTCAGATCTCAGGGGGCGGGAAAGCACATAGCGAAGGAGGTGCCCCTTCGGATGATGGGATGACATCCATTAGCAGTCAGGAAGCACGTTGAGGATTCTCTCCATCCTTTTAGTGATAACAGGACAAAGAAGATATTTTAGATCCAGTGGGGCAACCTATACCAGGCTTGGACTTCCCAAAATGCTGGCTGAGATAATTATAATTATTTCCTTCGGCTGCTGTGCTGGGACAGTATAGAGGGATCCCCCTGAAAGAACAGGCATGGCTATACACTCTGTCCTGAGTTAGGAATGTTATTTTTTTTAAGGAAATCCAATGCTTTTAGGGTTGGGGTTCAGTTGTGGTTGGGGTCAGGGTCAGGGTTACAACATGGTGCTTTTCTATGCCTCTTGCGATTCCCCGAGGTAGAAATTCCTTGTAAAGCGGTTGAAGGAGAAAATAAACTGGGTAGGAAAGGAAATCCCTTCCGGGAGAACGACTGCCTGGTGACAGTGACACACACGTTGGTAACTTCCCGCCTTGACTTCTGTAACGCGGTCTATGTGGGGCTACCCTTGAAGACGGTCCAGACACTTCAATTGGTGCAGAATAGAGCTGCCAGGCTGCTGGCGGGGACTGGGCGTTATGTTCACATGACTCCAGTCCTCCGTCAGCTTCACTGGCTCCCGATTGAAGTCCAGGCCCAATTCAAGGTGTTGGTGATGACCTATAAAGCCCTCAACAGCTTGGGTCCCGGGTATCTAAAGGAACGCTTGCGTCTGTATATGCCCGCCCGCCCCCTACGATCGGCAGCGGATGCCCTTCTCCGGGAGCCCTCCGTGAAGGATATTAGGAGGGTGAGTACCCGGAGGAGGGCCTTCTCTGCGGTGGCGCCCCACCTATGGAATGCGCTCCCCAGAGAGGTCTGCCTGGCGCTGTCGTTATTTGTTTTTCGGCGCCAGGCTAAGACCTTTTTATTTAAAACTTATTTTAATTGTTAATGTATTGGTTATTTATAGGATTTTAAATCTTTTAAGCCGAGATGCACCGGGTTTTAATATTTTTATTGTACAATTTGTTATATTTTGTTCTTGTTGTGAGCCGCCCTGAGGCTTTGTTGCGATGGGGGCGGCATAAAAATATTTTAAATAAATAAATAAATAAATATTAGTATTTCTCCATAGGAACTTGGCATACAGGATCATATTGGAGTTTGCCATTTTCTGAAGTGCTGTTTTGCTGACAAAGGAGATACAGGCTAATTGTTTGTTTAATAAAAAGAGGGAGTAGGTTAATAGTAAGGGGATTTAGCTTAAGGATCTTTTCCTGAGAAAACCCTTGGTTCTTGGGCAATATGGAATGATGGAGATGAAGATGAGGATGATAATTTTAGTGGGAACATTGTTTCTTCTGTTGTTGTCTTTCAATTGCAAATAATTTCTTTTTTTTTTTTGAACTTGTTATGCGCAAGCTCTTTGGATTTTTTTCTGGAATTGCATTCAGTCTTCATAATGGCAATTAGCTGGAGTAATAAAGGTTGAGTCAATTAAGTGGCTATTACAAGCAGAGGAAAAATCCACAGAATGCTGAAGAGGATGGGTCATTATTCTCTAAGTGATACCTGGATACAATGAACATTTGATGTTCCACAACAATGTACTCTGGTATGCAAATTATATTCATAGCCTGCATTTTTCTGTGATTTCCACTCAGATATCCTTTGTGAAGTTGTGCCTGAAGCAGAGATATACAATTCAGCAGGAAGGATAAAAACAGAACCCTGGAGACTCACGGTGTACTGAGGAAATCTCCAGGGAAGAAAAGGATTTGTGGAGTTGAAATGTCAAAGTTAGTCCACAAATGCTGTGGGGAAGTGGGAGGGGGGGGTGTTTCCCCTGGGTTGCATCCTGCCCCTAAGGTATGACCTTTGAGATTTACAGAAGACAGGCCATTCACACCCCCCCCCCCCCCGGACTGTTCTGCAAAGAGACTTGTGCGAAACTAAATGGCATTCCAATTCTCGAGCGCAGGATTGCATTATGCAACCTTTAGGTTGATCAATCCAACTTGCAGACTGCAGGAAGGGCCTGGTGCCAGGCAGGGAGGGGTGTCCACCCGCAGATTCTGTTGCACGGGGAAACACACCCCTCCGACCACTGAGCACCCCCTCCCTTAGCGCACGCAGCCTGTCCGCAGGGGAGCTCCTGTCCGTTTGGAAGTAAGGTTCAAATGCTGGTCCATTTGGCTACTCCACACAAGGGGCCACCTGCTTTTCCACTGTCTTGGGCAGCAGCACTTTGCTTCTGACGAACGCGAGACTTGGAGGTGTCACCAAATAATTGAACAGGAATACCTTGCCTGCTTCTCTTGCCGGGCACTGCCTGGCTGCAGCTTTTGAAAAGTGGGTGCAGTGCACCCCCTGGTGCACGAAGGGTGTCATTGCAACATATTCGGAGGGTTTGAGCCCTGTGGAAAAATATCGAAAAGGAATGGAACAAAACGTTGCACTTGCTTTCCTCTGCCCCGCAAAAAGAGTTTTCTTGTTTTGGACTCCAGATAACCAGGACACAACCCTTTGCTATTCAGGCCTGGGAGTCACGTTAAAGAGTGGAGACGAAAGACAGGGGCCAGTGCATACCGGGTCCCACATTTCTGGAGAAAAGATAACCATCTCCCCGGCCTAGTATTTAATACATCAGGAGTTGGAGTGGGTGAGAGCTCTCCACTCTCTTCCTTTTGGGGTAGCAGGAGGGGGGCATTTTTACAACTGAAGTGTGTAGACTATGAGATGTGAAGAGTGCAGGCACTAGAGCAGGAAAGCAGAGCTTTCGGTTCCGTAATGTAACGCAAGCTCTAAGGTGCAGCCTCATCAGGAATACTGTGTCGGGTCCAGCAAGGGTAAAACGTTGCTCTGTGGAATCTGACCTTCTCCAGTTCACGGACACCTTCTTGTCCTCGGTCCATCTCCGAAAGCAAGCCGAGACAAGAGGAAGTCCACAAATACTCATGGATCCTTGGTTGCCTTCTCAGTGACTTTCTTCTGCACCACAAGGAGGAGAAACAAAGGCAGCAAACCACACGCATGGAAGCAGGGTGCCTTTGCGCCACGTCTGCGTGTGCCTGGTTCGTGCAGGTGCCACATGCTCACCGGGAAGTCAGACGCAAGGCTGTGGTCCAGGGAGCTGAGCTCAGGGAAGCTGATGGAGTCCCACCACCAGAACAGATTCCTCACCAGTGTCTGCCCCCAGGAGTCTGTGGCAGAGCTGGAAAGGCACGGGAGAGGTTGACCTCAAGGGTGGAGCAAGTGCCCTGAGAGGAAAGCAAGGGACTCCCTGACCTGGGGAATAAGAGATGCGCAGCAGGCGCAGACGATGGAGGGCCATGCTTCGTGTGGAGAGCCTCTCTTCTAATACCAGCTCCTGGACTCATCCCAAGACACTGAGTGTTGGGTGTGCAACATGGATCAGAGGAAGGGCGTCTTCACATGGAGTATTGTTCCACTGCGGAAGCTGCCAGCCCAAGATGTAGGGATGGCTTAAGAGGAGACAAGACATATTCACCCAGGAGGAAACTAGGGTGGCTGCTCATCCTGAGGGCTGCCTCCTGCCTCCAGCTGCATTGCACCAGCATCGGGAGCAAATGCACTCTTGGTCTTATTTATTATGGAACATTCTTGGAATGGTGTTGGAAGTCAAGGACATTTTTTTTCCACCAGGAGTTATTCTTGCTAAATAGTACCCAAATTGTGGCATATATTCCCACAAAACATTTCTAGATCGTACTGCTAGGTGTCACCCTGACAATTTATGTTGAGACTCCAACACTAAAATCCTACCACTGGTCCCTCAAACTTAAGCTTTCTAATCTCTTCACTGGGTATCTGAATTCTTTGGTTCCTTATTTAGATCTGATTCTCCATGCTTTCCCTCGGAGTTCTGGTGAGCAACCTCGCTTGCCCTGGATCCAGTTGTTGTTGTTATTGTTACTACATTGCATTTATATCCCACCTCTTCTCCTCTTGTGAAGAACCCTTCAGCAAGGGGTGGCATAGAAATGTTCTAATAATAATAATAATAATAATAATAATAATAATAATAATTTGCATAGCTCCATATTAGCCGTATAACACCAGCCCTGTGAGGTGGGTTGGGCTGAGAGGTTGTGACTGACCCAAGGTCACCTGTCAGCTTCATTGCCCAGTGGGGATTAGAACCCAGATATCCAAGTTCCAGTCCAACACTCTGACCAGTACACCACACTGTCTCTCAAGGGATTTATTGAAGGATTGTGTTTCAGGATACGTCTATTGTAAAACTGACTTCAAATTAGTGACATAGAAACACCCCTTAATTTCCCATCACAGGGACAAGATGTTTTCAGCGGTTTTGTTGGGTGGGGGAAGGAAACATCTTCTACATTTCAGAGAGGTTAAATGAAAGGTAGCTGCTGATTTACCTTGTAAGACACAATAGCTGAGTAACTCTTCTCCCGCATCTCCATGCCCAGTTACTACCCTTGATGTTTCTTTGAAATTTTGAAGAGGACACCTCCAATAAAAATAACACAAATCACAGTGCAGAGTAATTAATTTGTAAGGAGAAGATTGCTTTTTTTGTTGTGGTTGTGTGGGAGATAGTCATATTTTCCACCCATTAATGTGGGATAATGAAACTAACAGCACAGTCCTATGCATGTTTAGACAGAAAAAGTCCGAAAACTCCCAGAATGTCATGGCTATATTAGAAAAAAAACATAAAGCAAGTGGTTTTTTGCGGGGCTGGAGAAATGACCGTGCTTTCTAGCTCCTTGTACTCCACGACAGCCTGCTGTAAGGACCCCTCCTTCTGCCCCGGTTGAATGGCCCTGTGAAAATTGGGGATATGTGAGCTTTGGCCCAGCCTTACTAAATATAAGCTGCTTTTGAAACTTCTCTCCATTTCTGAAATAACTGGCCATAAGAAATGGGGGAGCAGAGCCAGCGCCCCCTAAAGGCGACATGATGCCGTGCCTCAGGTAGCTGGTGTTGGGTGGCTAAAGGAAAGGCCCTTGTGGCAGGCGACCTGCTGTCTGTTTCCTATTTCACCAGCTGCCTTTGGGTGGAGTGGAAGATGCTGCTCTATCAGCAACGAGGAAGGAAGGCTCATCGGCCAGTCCAGCGGGCTTTCCCATGAGGAATGATGATCCTCATGATTTAATCCTCCTTCTTTGGCCTGGTTTATTTGGGAAATCACCTTAATGCCTCCCAACAGAATGTGAGAGTTGCTAAAACATGCTGGGAGAAAGGGAAGGTCAAGACAGCTTGACCCTTCCTACCGGAGAAGAAGTGTTGAGTACAAGCAGGGGAACCAGGCTGTGGTGAAGGTAAAATGTAATTAAAATCAGCAATGAATTCTGGTCTGGACAGGATCAAACAAACCAGCTCAGGAAAGAGGAGACACAGTCTTGGTAAATCTTCCACAGGTAACAGGATCAACAAGAAACCAGACAGAAAGATAGTTAAATGCCTTCCAGGTTAGATGAAAGAACCCAGTCTGGAGGCAATGCATAGTGATGAAGTGAGCACATCAAGTGATTCCTCCTCCATCAAGAAGAGAAACGGAGGGGAACAAAGGTACAGGAAAGCTTGGATTCAGCATGGAAACTAGCTCACCAATCAGTGCGCCTGTATATACACAAAAAGAGTCAAGGCTCGCTGGACAAGCGGCCGGGACAGGTGCTGTTCGATGGGATCTCTTCTGGAACAGAGATCCTTGCCCACATGCTTGTTCTTTCAGTAAGCTATAGCGGCTCTTACTTGGTAGCACAACGTAAAATCCTGTAACTCGGATGGCTTTGGAGCGCTGCATTTGGGGCGCATAGTTTGACATGTCCTGACAGACAACGTCCGCTGCAGGCCCTGACGAAACAACATCACGTGCAGCGCAATCCCTCATTGCGGGGATTGTCAACAACCATAACAATAAGGCCACGATGGCGTTTAAGCTCCTGCGGAAGCAGCAGCAGAGCTGCCATGCACGGCTGTGGGAACCCAGTTGTGTGATGGCGGCACGTGCGTCGGCACACTGGGGCCTTCCATGCACAAGAGGATGTTTTGGGAAGCTGGAAAGAGCCCAGATGAACTCTGGCTGGGCAATCCAAGGCGAGAGAAATCCTCAAGAAAGGCTGGGCAAGCTCAGAGGCTAATGATGGGAAGGTGGGAGGAGGGAACCAGGTAGGCATGTGACAGTTAGATAAATAATGGCATGGGGTATCGTGGAAAAGCGTACGCTGAAACTCTGAATGATAAAACGTCTCCCTGAAATCTTTGCTGTGTCTTAAATGAGATGCCATAGCCCAGGAACGCATTATGCTTGCTAAGTTTGGGGAAGATGCGCATTCATTCAAGGGGACTCCCTTCCCACAGCTCAGAATGAGTGAATAACCCAAACTTGGCTCAGAATTGCTATGGGCCAAGCTGCCACAGTGCTTAAGTGCATTATGAATTACCTCTCTTGCAAGGATTATTTTATCATAAAGGCATGCGTACAATTACAGTCTGCCTTTTCTTCCTGTCTTGGAACCTAAGCCAGCTCATGGTCCTCCACCTTAGCCTCACAACAACCTGGCAAGGTAGGTTAGGCTGAGAGTCAGGGACTGGCCCAAAGTCTACTAGTGCATTCCATAGTCTCTCATTTCTTCATTCTTGAACTTGGATAATTTCTCCTGTCTCAAATGATTCATCCCAAACTTCAAGATGCATTTTTGGAAAGCATGAAAATCAACAAGCATTTCTGTGCATATTTTCCGAATGTATGCATTTTTACCTAGTGTGCCATTTCTAAGCTAGTTTCCAAATATTATCAAGTTTTGAACATTGCAGATTGGAAAAGTGTGGATTTCAAAGAATAACTGTATTTGTTCATACAGCAATTTGAAAGTACAAGATTAGGAAAATTTTCATTCAGACTTACCAGATTCCTCCCCCAGCCTCACACTATATAAATCCCCTTTCCTGAATAGCAATGGGAGGGGGAGAAAGAGTATTTTCCAGCCAACTGGAGCAAGTGACTTCTATAAAACTCCATTCCATGAAACAGCCAATGCCAGGATCCAGGCCTGAGTGGTCCCATGAGTGCTTGCAGAAGCAGGACCACCTCTGTGGGCACGTGCAGGAAACACCTGTGGGCGATTCTGCAGTGCAGCCCTGCTCTGGTTTATCCCGGCCTCACTCTAGTCCTGCTCCAGTTCGTTCAGTCTTGTTCCAGGTAGTTTCTGCCTTGCCCCAGCCTGCACCCAGGTCTGCTATCCCCATCTTGCCTCAGAGTAGACCCTGACTAGCTCCAGCCTGCTACAATCCTCCCAGCGATGTCTCTCCGATAAACCGAGCCTGGGACTGTGCTCGGACTCTGTTTCTCTCTGCGCGTGCTCCGAGTCGGACTGCTCTCCTCCATGCCTTTGACCTGGACCCGCTGACTTGCCGCAGCCTCTGGCCCATTGTAAACGCCGGACTCAGCCTGAGCGCACTCCCTGGACCGGAGGTCCTGCCCTTCCCTGCTGCCACCCGCGGCCTGGCCCTCACAGTCAGTCTCTCTCTCATCCACACACACACACACACGCACACCACAATTTTGCTGTTGTCAAAGAAATGAGAAAGAGATGTAGTTGCCTCCGTCCAAAGGACAGTTAATTTGATAAACAAGTGGATCCTGGTGGAGGACAGAAGCTTGCTAAAGCTTCTTGCTAAAGCTGGGCATCCATATATGCCCAGCCGCCCCCTGAGATCGGCGAGAGAGGCCCTTCTCCGGGAACCCTCCGTGAAAGTAATTAGGAGGGTGGGTACTCGGAGGAGGGCTTTCTCTGTGGTGGCACCCAATCTATGGAATGCGCTCCCCAGAGAGGTCCGCCTGGCGCCATCGTTATTTGTTTTTCGGCACCAGGCGAAGACCTTTTTATTTAAGCAGCATTTTAAATGTTAATATTATTGAATTTTATCTTGCCAGGGCGGCTTATTTTATATTGTATGTATTTTATTTTAATGTTTATATTTTTAATTATAATTATTTAACTAATTGTTGTAAGCCGCCCCGAGGCTTCGGTGAATGGGGCGGCATAAAAATGTTTTAATAAATAAATAAATAAATAAATGAGATTTGACACCCACATCAGCATAAAAGGACCCCATTCTCGAAATAACGAGCTGTCCCGACATGCTCACTCTGGCCTTGGGCGACCAGAAGCTGAGGCGCAAAAGCTCACCGTGGCCACTTTGCCGTGCCTTGGAGGAATGTGCTTAAGGCAGGGATGAGTCCCTTCAAGAATGAGGCTCTCGTGGAGCCCACCAGTAAATTTCCCTGCCCGGTCTCTAGCCTTGACCATTATGTGATCGATTGCACTTTGCTAGAGGCTCCGCAGCCAGAACTTTGTGTATCCACTGTACGATTTATTGTAATTTGTTTTGAAAACCCATTTCTCGGCCCGCAAGTAGTTGACAGTGAATGTGGTGTCGGGATTTTGTTAGACCCGTGCCTCTCACTGCTGGAATTAGATCCCACCCCCCAATTCCCTGAACTTCCATTCATTTGCATATGTGCAGATTTGCAGCTGTGCAAATATGCCCTTCCCCCACTTAGCATTTGCATGGGAGGAATAGCAACCTAATTAAACAAACGTTGATTATAAAAACTATTTTAGCAGTTTGGGAGCCATTAAGCTAACACTGTTTGGGCTAGGAACTGGAGGAAAATTCACCCACCCACAGTTCATGGATGGCTGGAAATTGAGCTCCTGGAAATAGCTGAAATAGGTAAAGCATCATCTGAAAGTATTCACAGACAAATGGGAAAACAGCAGATAATTCACTGAAAGGGCTGTATTATTTGCTGGAATGGTAATTTGCAATGCATTAGATTGGTAGATACAGGAGAAGAAACAATATTTGACAAGCTCTCCTTTTTACCTTGATGCTCACCTCAACCTCCTTCCTTCCTTCCGTCCTTCCGTCCTTCAGTCCTTCCTTTCTTCCTTCTGCTTCCAGGCATGACTGTCTTTTTCTCTCTCTCCTCAACTGGAAAACTGCATTCTTGACACAAAAATAGGGACTTTTAAAGTACACAGTTTTCCCTCATAGCTGCAAACATGAAAATGCAGTTTCGGGAGGCTACACTTGCATGAAAGCACAGTTTTGAATGCAAGGACAGATTCGGAGTAGTGCAACATTCCCTGATAATTCCATTGCTTCTCATATACACAGCTGGGCTGCAAATGAGGGTGCCTTTGCATGATTTGCAAACAGGAGCAAAGTTCTTATACATTCTTAACCAGATGAACCACTTTCTTACAGTAAGGTAATTCTGTTTTGCTTGCAGAAGGGTTTTTTTCTGTGTTTCCTTTGTATTTGCTAATACTAAAGTACAATGAACAAACATCACCAGGCCTTCATTTCCTCCTCCCAGTGAGTCAGTGAAGAGCATGCCCCACAAAGAAAATAATCAGGTTGCAAGTAACATTTCCTGCTCTGCCCCGTAATGACAGATCTCCCCTACATGGAATCCCATTCAGCTGACGAGCAGATGCCAATCAGAAGGCGAAACAGGCCTGCATCAGGAATCAGGTGTGGGATTTCATAGGCCAATGTCCCACCTTTGCGCCAACCAGCCAGACATGTACAGAGAGTGTCAGATTCATTCCCCCCATGCGTCGTGATTTTAATGTTTATTTTACCATGACATTTATATTCCATCTTTTTCCCTTCTTGCAAAGAATCAAAGGGGGTGTCACGAGCCAAGGATCAGGCAATCAAAGCCACAGACAGTTTTCCTTGCAAAATGTTCTTCATTGCTTGCAAGGACAAATCACCCAGAACAAAGCTCTGAGCAGTTCGCTGAAGCCAGTCTAGTGTTTCCATCCAAGGACTCTCCTTACATGCCCACCTGGGCATCATGCCTTCCAGGGGGACTCCCTGAGAGGGAGCTATTCACCTCTGCTGATGCCGTGCCATGGGACTGAAAGCCAGGGGCACCTGCTATCCATCTGAGTACCCCTCATTCTCAGAGTCCCCTCCTCCTACTGGCTGCACAGCTTGGTTATTCCCAGGAACCACCTGCTCCATCAAATCTTTGAAATAAGCACATCAGCCTCCTTCAGATCAGTATCTTGGAACATCCCATCCTCATTCCGCTTTGATCCGCTTCAGATTCCGATTCTGAACCTTCTGAACTGGAGTCAGCAGTCCATGAGAATGAGTGCCCAGTAGCTGTTCTCTCTCCCTACAGGGGGTCATACAAGGGGCTTATCCTCCCCACTTTATCTTCACAACAACCCTGTCAGGTAGGTTGGGCTGAGAGGCTGTGACTGGTCAAAGTGACTCAATGGGCTTCAAGGCTGAGTGGGGACTAACTGGATTATTGTAACACACTCTACCTGGGGCAGCCCTTGAAGACAGTCCGGATACTTCAGAGGGTTCAGAATAGAGCTGTCAGGATGTTAACAGGGACCAGCAGAAAGTCACATATAATGCCGGCCTTCCACCATCTACACTGGCTTCCAGTTGAAGCCTGGGCCCAATTTAAGGTGCTGGTCATGACCTATAAAGCCCTAAATGGCTTGGGTCCTGGATACCTGAAGGAGCACCTTCTTCTTGGCCTCCCGCCCCTTGAGATCGGAGGTGGAGGTCCTTCTTCAGAAGCCCTCCTTGAAAGTTAAGACCTTCTCTGTGGTGGTGCCCTGACTATGGAATACGCTCCGCAGAGAGGTTCGCCTGGTGCCGTCACTTTATTCTTTTTAGCGCCAGCTAAAACTTTTTATTCTCCCTTTATTTTAAGTGTTAATTGGTCTGAACGGTGGTTTTATATGTCTCTCTGGATGCTGCAGCATTTTTTATGTTATTTTAATCGTGCTTGTTGTAAATGGTCCTAAGACGCCAGCCATGGGATGATATCTAGCAAACCCAGAAGTCCTGAGTCCCAGTTCTACTGCTATGCCTCCACTGGATCTTGGGACTGTCACCGGAAAGCCTGCCCATTAGATTTTACGCCAGACATTTATTCTGCTCGTGCTAATGCAGAGCACTATGTGAGCATCTTTCAGTGATTAGTTAAGGGTCCCAAAGAATGAGGAGGAGCAATGGGAGCCCCTTTCATGGAGGAAGGAAAAATGCAGGAAAGGGGAGGCTGGAGTTTGAGGATTCTTGCCAATGGAATTATGCATTTTTCCTCTTCCCTGGATCAAGACCCACCAGGAACACCTGCACTGTGGGGGATGCAAAGTGTGGACCAGGCTGCCAGCAGCAGTGCAAAATACTGAAAATCCATAGAAGAAAAGGAGAGAAACTGTTGTAGAACCTCGCCTCTCTGTGAAGAATTTTGGTGAAATTCTGCCCTCCACTGCCCAACACCCAATTCAGTTTCCCTGCCCACAAATAGGATGGAGAATTTTACAATGCTATTTGTGCATGTGCAGCCTATCCTTGAACACCCTCACCAATGGGACTTCAACCACCTCCCATGGAAGCCCACTCCATGCCCTCGGGGTCCTAACTGTCAGGAAGTGCTTCCTGGCATCCAAATTAATGGGCAGCTGGAGCAGTGATTAAGCATTCTGACCGCTTTGCAGAATCTGCCAGGTTCTCCCCACTTCTGGGTCATTCCCAGGATATTCCTGGCCACAGAAAATGAAAGAAGACCACTGAGAAATTAGAAAAGCAGGACAGGAAATGTGATTTATCTGGCAGCGACACAGTCAGCAACATGGAATACCAAGTTCTCTATAAAAGTCCTTGTTGCCAAATATTTTTACACAAGACAGGCCCGAACACAGAAATACATGCTTTTCTTGGCATTTTAAAGTGCCTTTTTAAATATAGAGGAAAGGAATCATGCTTGGCCTTCAGAATCATACTGAGGAATGAATGCAGCTCAGTAGTTTTAGAACATTGTCCTTGGTGCTGAACATCTGAGAAATCATGATGCCAAGATGGTATGTGAATTGTGTCACTGTCGTAAAAGAGAGAGACTGAAGAAAGCAACAAGAAGGACAGAGCAACAGTAAGAGTCATTTGCGACACAAGTGCAGAAAGAACACAACAATTTGCTATTCCCCATGAAAAAGCAGGGAGTTTAAAACACATACACACACCCTAAAGGTGTCTGTTCTATATTGGAGTGGTATGGAATATCCATGAACATTCATGAATATCTCAGGGGGTGAGGAGGAGAAATCTTCTCATACATGCTTGTCCATAAGAACTTAGAACTAGGGATCAGGCTGGGATCAGGCTGGGATCCCGCTCTCTTCCACTTGCTGGACTTCTTTCCGAGACTTGGCCCTGGGCAGGAAGTGAGCTGAGCCGCGTTCAAGTCTGCAAACACTCTGGAACGCTAGCAGCTTCTGTGCGGCAAAGCAGTGGGGAGAAAGAAGCGGGCTGCGAGAGCTCAAAGCCGCCAGCATGGCTCAGGCTCAGCATCTCACCAGTCACTTAGCAGAGGCGACTCAAGCTTTAAGGACACGGGAGGGAAGCTGCGCAAGTCCCCGGAAACCAGGGAAGGACTGGAGCTTGGGGAAAGAGCGGCAGTCCAGGTGCAGGAGTGTGGCCATCAGGGAACCCTACACGGTGGATTGGAAACTCAGGCAGACTAGATCTGGACACTGGGACTGAGGCCCAACACCTCTATCACAACACATAGGTTTATACAGAGAGATTTTGGCCCGCGTCCATTGCAGCCATCGCCCTGAAGCAGGACTGTGGAATTCCAGGTGTGCACGCCAAATGCAGCCCCTGCCCCCCCGCCACCACTTGGCCTGGCCCTTCCCCCGGCCCTCCTCCCTTCCCCAGCCGCTGCTAGTTTGGAAGTTCCTGTGCCTTTTTCTTGTTCTGAACACTTGAAAGGCTTCTCATTTACAGCAGGTAGAGCTTTTCTCCAGAGGATGCTAGTTCTGCTTCAGATTCAGGCCTGCCCATCCCCGAAATGCAGCCTTCAAGAGCTTTTCCAAGGGTGAATTCATCTGCCTGCCAGTAGGAGGCTCAACACTCCCTCCCTAAAGGTTAGAGCGAAACGTGGCCTCCCTGATTTTCCTCCTGGGTTCCTCCCAGAGTTCTACTCCCTTCCAACGAGCCTGCTCTGGAAAAGAAAGGACCACTTGTCAGTGCCGTTATGGGAGACCGGATCAGGTCCTGCACCCCATTCCTCAGGAAAAGGGAGATATGGGATGCAGCCTGCCATGGGAGGTGGGTGTCTCCTTGCATCACTGCGGGGTTTGTGTTCCTACGCACACGATCTAGGTGGCCATGGCTTCCTCTGGGCAGTGTGCTGGGAGGGTAGCTTCCACCTCATGCCACCCCCTGCTGCTTTCCCTTTGCTTGGCCTGGGCACAGATTCATGCCCTAGCCTGCAGAGGGAGCTGCCGCGCTCTGCCCAGCCAGACTTTCCACTGGTGATCAATGGCTGTCCTGGAGGACGAGGGCTGGGCAGGCCTCCCAAATCTCCTCAGTGCCGTGTGGGATTTCTCCAAGTAGGGCTTCTATCATCAGCTCTCGTTGAGACTCCAAGGAAGACCTGGGCACCAGTAGCCGGTCTCTGCCCTCTTCGCTTGGCCTCGGTCTAGGGGCAGGTGCTGCCCAGAGTGGTGCCCAGTTGCTGGGTGGCCGAACTGGGCTCTGGACGGGGCATCCTGCGGGATGAAGGCTTCTCATCTATCCTACCTAAGCAAGCCTGCAAAGATAAAATAGAGAAGGCAAGATTCAGTCATGTGCGTGTTAGAGAGGGTGCTGAGGCTTTGTTGTACAATGGGGCTTTAAGCAGCAATAATAATAATAATAAAATAATAATAATAATAATAATAATAATAATAATAATAATGCCCAATGCAAGCCACACAGAACCCTCCCAGCGCTGTTTTCATGCCATTTATTCAGACAGCTATTTTCTTGTTTTCCACCAGGTGGCGGCTGTAGACCAAGAAAAAGAAAAAAGCTGTACCTATTCTTTCCACAGGTTCAAGATCTTTCTTCATTTCCTTTCTCACAATAGAAGGCATTCTAGCAACACAAAAGTAACTGAGAGTAATTAAAAGCAGCGGAAGTGCAAACAATTGGCTTTTACAGAGAAGACATATAAACAGCCTTGAGGCACAATTAAAATTAAACACAGTACAGCCATAAAGTTCTTCAGAAATGCACACTGAAAAGTTTGTAGTTTTCATCCAAAGCCAGGATCAACATCCCCAGGATGCTAGCAGAGATCTGGGAGAAATGCTACATATTTTAAGCAGCTCTGCATTCCAGCATCTTCCTGAAACTTTTCTGAAAGCTGTCATCCAGGAAGGCGTACAAGAACGGATTCAAGCAAGAGTTGGCATAGCTCAGGCTGGTGATGAAGTAGGAGATGCCAATGACCACAGGTGTCTGGGGCAAGTCAGTGGTCAAAGCCACAATAGTGGCGAGATGAAACGGCGTCCAGCAGAACAGGCACACTGCCAGCACGACGAAAACCATGATGGTGACCTTCTTTTTGGCTTTGTCTAGGGCTTTGGCATTCGAGTTCAGGTGCATGCCCCTCAGCTTGTACAGCATCAAGGTGTAAAGGATGCAGATGGTGGACACGGGGATGGCGAAGGCCAGGATGAGCGTGTAGATCCTGCTTGCCTTGAACCAAAGTCTTTCAGGCCTGGGAAAATTGAGTCCGCAGCTTGTGATGTCCAAGTCATCTTTATAGACGTTGGCAAAAACGAAGAAGGGGGAGACAATGAGGGTGACCAGGAGCCAGATGCCGAAGCTGATGATGCAGGCTGCCCGGTACGTACGGTGGGACATCCGCTTGGACCGGACGGTGGCCAGGACCACCAAGTACCGATCGATGCTCATCACGGTGAGGAAGTAGATGCTGGAGAAAATGTTGTAGTGGTCTATGGACAGGATGACTTTGCAGAGGACCTCCCCAAACGGCCAGTAATGCAGGAGATGCTCTGCGATGTTAATCGGCAGGACCAGCGTGAACAGGTCGTCGGCTATGGCCAGGTTGAGGATGAACATGTTGGTGACGGTCTTCATCTTGGGCGCCTTGAGGATCACGTAGATGACCGCGGTGTTGCCCGTCAGACCCACAGCGCAGATGATGGAGTAAATCACAGGGAGGACAACATAGAAGTCTGGCGCCTGCTCCTCAGAGGCGGAGGTGGAATTGGTAGTGTTGCCTATGCAACAGGTAGAGTTTGTCCCATTGAAGGTGGCAGGCGGGCCTCCATCCTCCGAGGAGTTGGCCATCCCTCCTCTGTGTGTTGACTGGGGGACGCCAGATTATGTGGCCAGTGGACAGAAGTTTGGCCGTGGTGAAGGCATCGTCCAGGCAGCCGGTCTGTTTTTCAGAAGGTCTAACCAAAGGTGATAGGCAGGTCTTCTGAAACTTCTTGGACCTATTAATGCACAGCAGGCCCCACCCCACGAAACTGTTTGCCGGATGGCTGGAGCAAAACAAGATTGCAGTTGGCTTGCATTACACACAAGTCGGTAGCTGTAAACCGAGTCCCTAAACCTTAGCCTCTTCTGTTCAAAACTAAAGTTTGTCAACTCCCTGAGCAAACTTAGTCCATATAGTCTTCCCTTGTTCCCTGTTGCTGCATTAGAAGTGAAAGAAGGGGTGCATTTTTAACTGCTTTCTGATTAGACCACCACATCCTGAGATCCATTCACACCTGAGGAGCAAGTCACTTCCTAAAATCTGCAAAAAGGAAGGAGGGAGGGGGAGGACAAGGAGAAAAGAAAAAGCTTTTAAAAATCCAGCTTTTAAAAACCCGAGTGCTCCAAATCTTTTGCTCATCTGTCTTGATGGATGAAAAAGTCATCTGTCAACAGCAAAATGCAAGCACCGCAGCCACCCAAAATATACTCAATCCTCTGAACTTACATGTTTCTGTAGCCGTAGAAAGCAAGCTCCCCCAACGAAACAGCACCAAAGCATTTGAGGACATACAGCACCAAAGCAAACGAGGACATGTTCTTTCTCTCCCCATTCCCCACTCACCTTTTGTTAAAGCCCTGTGTTTCTCCTTGCAGTTTGGCAGAGTTTGTCAACGTGGGGCAAACAGGATCTCCAAGCATCTTCGGAGTGGCATCCGAGCTTGGCAGAGTAAAGGAAAATAAAGAAACCCACGCTAGCTTTTAGTTATGAAACTGCCGGGATGCTTCCTCCGGCGCCGGTCCCATTCCATGGGCTGCATAGGAAAGAGCCTGTCCCGGCAGGGAGCCCCCCCCCCCCCCCCGCCCGGGCCCCCCCCCCCCCCCGAGTTCTGCATGCTCCTCTTACCCAGTGGAGGCAGCACTTCTGGCTCCGAGCGGCACATCTGCTGCCCGGCTGCTTTGCTCGGCTCAGAGCCTGCTGCCGAAAGCGGGGGCAGAGGAGGTTGCCCCCGCCACCGACGCGGAGTATTCCAGCTACACGTGTGCGTGCGCATGTGTGTCTCTGCACAAGCGAGCCCGATAGATGAACCGGTGCCGTGAAGGGAAGCGATTATTTATACCTGCTTAGTCTACTTAAGCAACGGCCCCCTGGGACAGCGTAAAACACCATGAGGGGGGAATAGACATCACCCTCCCATCTCTCCAGTCACAGCCAAGGGGCCCTCTTCAAGCGAGGGCTGCAGGAGCGCAGGGAAGGCAAGAGGCTCCCCGCTCCTTTTAAAACATGCCTAGGTGAGGGTACGTGTGTACAGCATCATTGCCAGCAGCCCTCCCCCTTGCCATTTGCGGGGGGCGGGGGGACTGTCGCCGTTGTCCTGGCTGTTGTCATTCTATTCCATTTCTGCCCAGCCTGTCTTCCTCGCCACGAGGAACTCAGAGCGTCTTTTGAGGTTCTCCTTCTCCCCATTTTATCCCCACAACAACAGCCTTGCGAGGAGGGTGAGGCTGAGACTGGCCCAAAGCCACCCAGTGGGATTCATGGCCAAGTGGGGACTAGAACCTTGATCGCCCGAGTCCCATCCTCACACGCTTAACCTCTATGCCACACTGGTGCACTGGGCACAATTATGCCCTTGCGGAGCATGCCTTTCGGGGTTTGTCCCCTTTAATGAGCAGATAACCACCGATCTCAGGGCTAAATGAGATGTGCACCTCACGCATCACCGCTGCCCAGATATCTGAGCTCATGGCTGGGGGTGAGGTTGTGCTGTGTTTTATTTTAGATCCCAGAAAAGGGAGCAAAGCTTTCCTTTGCCCTGGTCATACCATGCCCTGCTCTTCACCTGACCTCACCCTGAAATAAACTGTTCTGGAGCTGAAATGGATGGAACTTGTGTGTATGCACAGACAGATGTGTGTGAATGCAGTCATGGTATAGAAGGGCCTTCCCCAGCGGTGGCCCTAAACCATGGGAAGTGCTCCCTTAAGAACTGCAGTCGGCCTTTGGAAAGGGCAGGAAGAAAACCTCATCTTTTCAACTTGACTGTTCAAAATATGCAGTTTTAAGGATTTTACTTTTTTTTTTTGGTATTCTTGGGTTTTCAAGGATTTATTGTTTTAATGATTTTTTTCCAACAGCTAAGGCAACTTAGAAATTTTTATTAAAATGTGCTGTCTCTGTCTCTCTCTCTCTCTCTCTTAATACACACACACACATTTCCATATACCTCTCAACCTCAGTGTTTGAGCTGGCTTACAACAAAATAAAATCCCTAATCTAGAATCAAATAGTAAAAACAACAAAACAACCAGAGAGCAAGAATGCATTTATGCATAGGAAGAAAAAGCTGAAAGTTCTCCACTGAATTCAAGGCTTGCATGAATTGCACATGTTCAGCCTCCATGTAAATTACATTATAACAATTGTGCTTTAATTACACAGAGAGAGAGAGGACAAGAGATGATCTTTCACAATTGTGGCACCATGACCAAAGAGGCTGTGCTTCCTGCAACTGCCCAGCTCAGTTCAGAAGATGGGACTACCAGGAGCAAGAGTCGTTGAGGTCTCTCCCAGTGATCAGACACACGGGGGAAGGTCAGCCTCTGGAAGGACAACAACCCGTCTCAGTCACCAGCCAAGCCACTTAAGTCCTTGCAGGTCAAAGCCAGCACCTTTCGTTTTGGCCATAAGCAAAACAGATGCTGCTCCTTCAAACACCAGCAAGATATCTTTCCTGGGACCAGTAACACACAACTGCTCTCTTTTTGCAGCAGGGCAGGTTTGTAAGATTTGCTTTCTCCAGCAGTCATCACAAGAGGTTCTTTTTCCCTGTCTAAAATATAAGGATTTTTGGGGGGTGGGGAAGCATTTTTTCTGTCCTGGTTAGGGAGACAATTATGGATTTGGTAAGTGGCATTTTTTCTGCTGCTGGAGCAGTAGAATCAGTGAAACAGATTCTTCTATGATGTGGCTTGTATAGGGAATGCAGAGAGAAATTGATTATACCATTAATAACAGAACAGTATGGCAATAATCTTTCAACTTTGGTATCCACTAATTTAAGGCATCTATCTTCATATGTTTCTGGAAAGGTTGCCAATTTTTTTAAAACTTCAAGTGTAAATTAGGGGGAAAATTTAATCTTCCTGAGAGAAGATACTGCTTAACAGCATTAGTTTCAATGGGTTTTTATTTTATTGTTGTTATTTTTGATTTGTGGATTAATCCTGCAGGTCTGTGACTGTAATAAATGAAAGGAATGAAAGAACACATTTTGGTAAGCATAAATAACTCTCCAGAGCAAGAGCACAGCTTTGAAAACTTGAACTCTGGGCCATAGACATGCCAAGTAACAGCTAGGCAGGAGTTCTGAACCACCTGGGGGTTCCCAGCATGTCTTCCTAAACCTACAGGAGGAAAGTTCAGTTCTCTTTACCTGCATGTACCTTGTATTGAAGACAATTGGAAAACCGTTTCCATCCCCATTTTCGGTGCAAAAGGGGCAACAGTACAAGTAAATGATTATGGCTGGTGGTCCATCTGGTGGTTCTCGGGCAAAGGGTGAGGTGATGGGCAACACGGATGTTGATACTAATTTCTGCCTGCGACGGAATTCAGATTCATCCCAGCTTAAGCTTCTTCTTGGGTAAACCTCCCATAGGAATGTGGACGAGAGGTAAAATAATTTCAGTGTACTTAGCAAAACTCTGCATGAGTGTTAGTTCTCTGCCAGAACCTACAAGGAAGCTAATTTGGGGAGGGAGATGAAGCAATTCTACCCAGGGAAAACACCTGTGGGAACTTAATTTGATGTGAAAGTGCTGGGAACAAAAGGAACAGTTGTTCTGTGTGCACATTCCAGGGGCTGGCAGATTCGGACTCATGAGGAGGAGGAGGAGGAGGAGGAGGAGGAGGAGGAGGAGGAGGAGGAAGGCTCCTGGGAACTGGCAGAGATGGGGGAAGTGGAGGGGTTTCTCTCCAGGTGTTCAGGCAGACTCTGACAATAGCCAGGATCTGCAGCTGCTGGGAGAGAGCATGGAACAGCAGCACCAGGTGTCAGCCAACTCTTGATCCCCTGACATGGCATTGGGAGAGAAGGGCTGGCCAACCAGAGGTATATGGAGCAGAGGTTTGCACGCCTCCACAGGGGCCATTCCAGAGGGAGGAGGCCCAGGGGTACTCAAAAGGAGGGCTCTTGGAAGCAGTTGCTAACTTGGATTCAAGGAACTGCTCTGTGCATGCTCAGAGATGCATTCTGTGTGACTGCGCTCACTGGATGTCCTTTGGAGAGAGACAGGCAGAGAGACAGGACTGGAAAGAGAGGGGTGTTGTTACGTGGCATCATGTTGTGTCCCACTCGGGGTGGCCCTGTGAAGGAGTGCCCTCCAAAAGTCCCATCCCTGGCAACCCCGCTCAGCTTTTCTAAACGCAAGGCTGTGGCTTCCTGCTTGGAATCGATCCATGTCCTGTAAGGTCTTCCTCTTCTTTTTCTGCCTGTGACTTTCGCTAGCACAATTGACTCCTCCAGTGAATGATGAGAATAGGTGGGCCAAAGGATGGGAGAAGGGCCTGCGAGGAAGGCAGGCAGGCTGATCGAGAGCAGGGACTGAAAGGGGACAAGAAAACAGAGAAGGGCAAGATGGGGACATAGGGAAAGAATGAGGAGGAGCTGGATCATGATGGGCGGGGAGATTAAATGGACCGAGAAGCAGTGAATCCTTCCTGAACAGAAGGCAGACAGACAGAAAGAAGAACTGGCAAAGAGCTGGAAAGAAAAAGTAGGCCAGGAAAGGGGTGGACATGCAGAGTGTAGGACTGGGAAGATTCTGGTGGATGTCTATGCACGATTCAAGGTGCTGATGCTTGCTTTCAGAGCCCAAGACCTGGACACTTATGGGAGCATCGTTTGGCCAAATTAAGTTGCCTGAACACTAATCTCTGTGGAGTGGAGATTAGATTGGAGGTTGTGATGTTCTGAGCTGTGGCAGGGACAGTACTGCAGAAGCTGAGTATCAGGTGTGGGGGCAAGCTGTTTTGCCACCACCAAAAGTGACCACAGCATTTCAAAGCACACAGTTTAAACTGTTAGTGGCAAAAACTGTCAATAGGGAAATATTTTTTAGAAGTTTTAATACATAGAACAAACCAAAATGGTATGAGCAAGGGACAGATTCTAGGGACAGGTGCCTGAGACGCTGTAAAGTGCAGAATACAATACAATACAATACAATACAATACAATACAATACAATACAATACAATATTCATGCATATCACATCACCATACCATGCCTCTGTTTTATCTAGGTCCCTCCAGCAAACAGTGTAGTTTGTGGTCTAGCTGCTCAACCATTTCTCCAGTTCCAGTAACTTTACCTTTTAATTTCTGTTAAGACTTCGATCTTCCTTCCTTCCTTCCTTCCTTCCTTCCTTCCTTCCTTCCTTCCTTCCTTCCCTTTTTTTCCTCAGCCCTCTGCCTTTGGCACATCTTTTAACATCAATCAATTCTTTCCCCAGCTCCAACTGCCCAGACAACCTATGACTAATGGGGTGGCATACACATTAAATGAGTAATAATAATAATTAATAAACCAATCTTAAGAGTAGTTGTCTGCTCCTATTTCCTGAGCTGAACCTTTTTCCCTTCTTCCCTAGACCTTCTGCTGAACCTCATGGCATCCTGAGCATGAGACCCTTCCTGACCTTTACATTCTAATTAATGTAGTTTTGATCACTGAACTATGGGCTGAAACTCATCAACATACAAAAATTATTTCCCCCATAACATTCTGAAGCCAATGAGGTGCAAAACTGGAGGACTGTTGTGCTCTTTCACAGTGTTATAGGACAAGACCTGCCCTCTGTTCTGACAAGGGATGATCCATGTCTCCCTCGTGATACGTGGGAAATTTGGTTTGGGGTGGGAATCCATTGGATTTCCTCAGCTCAGTTCCCCAGACTCCGGCCAGTGCTCTCTCTGCCCTAAGTCTGTCTTGCACTCAATTTAGTACATTTTTCTTATAAAAAGGTCCCAGGATATGTTCTCAAGGCACCTGGTATAGCCTCCTTGATGAAGCTGTACAGTTCTGGTCTTTGATTACCTGGGAAACCCATATATATCACCTGAAGTATAAATGATGAATATTTTGTGGGTAGGTGAAAGCCAGAACAAAGACAGGTGAAAGCAAGAACAAAATTATAGCTGTTCTAAAAGCATGAACTTTACTTTGGCGCTGGGAATATAATTACCGTATTTTTCGCTCTATAAGGCGCGCCTGACCATAAGACTCACCTAGTTTTTAGAGGAGGAAAACAAGAAAAATAATATTCTGAATCAAATGGGCACATAATCACAGGCACATTCCCCATCACTTCCCCATGGGCTGCACATCTGACAGACTTACTGCACAAACATATTCGCTCTATAAGATGCACAGACATTTCCCCTTACTTTTGAGGGGGGAAAAGCGCATCTTATAGAGCAAAAAATACCGCAAGTTACTAGTAATAAATATCAATGCATACAGTACTTTATTAGCAATATGAAAAGAAATTCAAGGTGCAATACAAATGAACACAGTTCATTTTCTTTCCAAATCTCTCATATGTAAGAAAACCTGAACTGGGTTACAGTTTGAATAATCTTTAGATTTTGTGTGCATGTTGCCAAGTATTCTTCCCTGGACCAAGAACGTCACGGAATGCCACAACATGTCCGCTGCTGTCTCCTCTAATGAGGATGTTTTGGTGCATGGCACTGCTTAGCCACCTGGATCGTTATCCCTGTGTGCTGCTCTTCTTCTAGCAACTGCGTATACATTTTCATTAGCGAGTATCAGAGTGAAGGTCAACATTATCTGCTTCCCTGAGCACAGAAGAACAGAACTCCCTGCCATCTGTTTTATGATCACCTTTGGATACACATCTCCAGCCAGCTGCATATTTTTACCTCTGATTTCTGTATGACTATAAGTAGGAGTACGCTTAGAGTTTGGACTGCTTTGTGCTAAAGCTGCCATCAGCATCAAAGTCACCCTGATCTGCCCAGCCCTTCACATCTAGCTTTTGTCCATTGCAGCAAACGATCCAATGAAGAGGTCACTTCATGGCACTGAAAGGTCTGCTCTCCACGCTGGTGGGCCTTTGCATCAAAGATCACTCCTGACAATGAGCAAGTGTAATTCTTCAATCGGCTTTCATGACTCAGCAAAGCATGATCCTATTTCATGATCAAAATGCAGGAGTCCACAGGTCGGCCAGATCAGGTCTTCTGAAGGCACAGAAGAACTGGTGATGTCCTCAGGAAGAGCTTGCCCATCTTAATGGAGTTGGAAGGAGAGATCCAGCAATTTTGCACTCTGGAGAGTAAGTCAACCTTTGCTTAGGCTTGGTGAGAGCTGGAGATTTCTGGCAAAGTTTGTGAATGTCTAAGCATGAAGATCTTAACCTCTCAAAGTGTTCCAGCAGACAACCCATCTCCTAAAGCTTTGCATGTGATTCCAACAGCCCTCAAGGACATGTTGGGTGATATCCATATGCAAAACATCTGGATCTCCTCATTCTTCTTGAACTCCTGTGTTCATCTGGTGGCTGCTTGGCACTGAGGCATTACAGAATCAATGGCATTGATCTCTGATGACTCCACTATGACGTTGGGGCAGGGTGGGCTATTTGGGTGATATCTGTTTCAGACCTCCAGAGCGTCTGGAGGAAAATCTCATGATTTCAGTCTTCAGCCAACGGCTCATTAAATTCCCCCCTGCCACCTGCATTCGCGTCAGCCTCATTATTAAGTGCCTCTCTCTGTTTGGTTTCCTGGGCTTGTGCAAAACCGTTCTCTTCAGTTCACTTTGCAGTTCCCTTCATTCTTAATGTTGCAAAATGGATGTGATGATTGCAGGAGGCAGGGGGCTTCTTTCCAAGGGACAGGTTAGGGACATTTTGGTTCAACTTCAACGGATGCAGCGAGTCTGTTAGCTCTTCCCTACAGAGTCCAAAAGGCAACATGGATTCAACTCAATGTGATCTCCAGAGATGGTTTGGTTCCTAGATCCTTCCCACCCTCTCATATTTACCTGAAATACATCTCAAAGCCTGAAGCTG
This sequence comes from Varanus komodoensis, assembly GCF_004798865.1. Lineage (NCBI taxonomy): Eukaryota > Metazoa > Chordata > Lepidosauria > Squamata > Varanidae > Varanus > Varanus komodoensis. The sequence continues at coordinate 4,431,676 of NW_025336481.1, forward strand.
CCAACAGGACTATTTTCTGTGTGTCGTGCTCCATGTAGATTTGGTTTGACTTTGGAAGGTTTGCACCTTCCAATGTAATGAGGAAGAGTTCAGTTTCCTGTAATAACTGTTGTGAAAGCCATGTCATCACTGTTGGAAACACGGCTGATATTTCAGATGGTGTGATGGTCCTTGGAATGCCTGGGGAACAGGGCCTTGAGCTTCAGTCCTTTGGTCATGTCTAGGGATGGACACCTGCCATTGTGGCCTAGTGGTTAGAGTGCTGGGCTGGGAGTCAGCTGATCCAGGTTCTAGCCCCCACTTAGCCACAAAGATCACTGGAAGACTATGAGCGAGTCACTCACTTGCAGTTTCACTTAGCTCCACAGGGCCGCTGTGCAAATAAAATGGACAGGAAGAAAACCAGCTATCTGTTTTCTGCAAGAAGAACAAAGGTGAGATATGCAAGAAGATGCATTAAAAATTGGTTCTCATTTATTTCCAATCTTAACTTTCCTTTGTTCCATATCTGCACCAGTTTGTGCACTTGTATTAATCCCCCATGAACATTCTCAGATACTCTATATTCTTGGGCATTTTTCTCCCAATAGATCCATTTCTGCAAGCAATTTCCCCTAACCCAATGCAGTCTTACATGCTATGCATTTCTGTGCACACTTTCTTCTAACATCTGGACTTTTGTAAGCACCTTTTGAACAGGCAGCTGCAGTTTAACATTTGGGGTGTCTCTATGACTTACCACCCTTCAGTTAGAGTCTGGGGGAAGATGCCACGAGGTAATGATGTGAGCCGCCCCGAGGCTTCGGCGAATGGGGTGGCATAAAAATGTTTTAATAAATAAAAATAAATAAATAAAAAATAATTCCTATCCATGCACCTTTTCCAGATCAGGAAGCCAGGTGCATGGTACCCTTAGTCACCTCACCACTATAAGGTAAGCACCACAATTGGGATATGTGAGGAATCCATTTTGGGAGTGGGAATCTACTGGATTCCCTGAGCTCTGCTCTCTGGACTCTGGGCCACTTTCCAGCCCTACTTTCTTGGGGCCATGAGCCTGGCTTCCTGGTGAACCTGATGGGCATTCATGCAGTGCTCACCAGAACTATGCAACTGTTGTACAGGCAATGCCCTTCTCCAAATCTGGTTTGCATCCACAGCGCTGCATGTGATGCAGAAGAAGCTGGCCAGTTGTGAAAATGGACTTCCATGAGCATTCATGGATTTATTCTCCGCTCAGCTTGCTTCCTAGGACAGGGCCAAGCATGAGATGAAGACCATAAATGGAAGAGGTCCAGTTTCAGATGCAGAAGATACTCCAAAGCACAGTGGGTATGGAAAGACGAAAGGGAGGCTGGTTCACAAGGGAAGAGAACGCAATAAATTGGAGGATGGGTCATGGTTGAGAGTGTTAGCTACTGAAGAACTGGTCCATGCCTATGTGAAACATGGGGATTTCAGAAGAAGTTTATTCTGTGAAAAAGAAAGAACCCACTCCGATGAGATGCACTAAACTTCAAAAGGAAAGAAAGTTTGATCATAGCAGACCTGCAACGTTAGAATCAAACAGACATCATAGGATGACTTTTCTAGAAAGGCTTTATAATTAGCAAAACATTTTGGAGGAATTCCCAACTCCGTACTCGCTGCCTTTGGCTGCACATGTTTGGGACTGGCCTGGCACCTTCCAGTGCGGAAGATTCAACTGGTTCTACTCATTCCTTGATGGCATCTTCGCTCAGAAGACTGCAAGAAGTTTGTTTCGCCAGCTGAGCCCCTGCACTGAGCCTTACCTGGCTGCAAACTGCTGAGTTTGAGCTGGGTTTTTGACAGGGGATGGGGCTTCCCTGGATTCCATTTTCTTCCTGCAGCAGAGGTGGTATAAAAATATGGATTGGTCTGATTTCCAGCTTCCCTCCAGCTTGGAAAAGGTTCTAAGTGATGCTGTGAGACAGAGCTCTACACATGTGCCTTGCTTATTGGACACAAGCATATTCTGGGTAATTGAGAAGCAAGAGCACCTTCACTTAACGGGCCTTAGGTGGTGTCAAGGAGTCGAGTTAATTTCAGAGCAGGGAGGAGATCAATAGACTGCTTTATCCAGACTGCTGCAAAATGAGATGTGATCACCGCATTCGGCTGGATAACTTTCAGGGCTGCCTGGGGCCTTCGGGAAATTCTAGCAGTCACTTTCATAGGGCAAGGTAAAGATGTGAATGTCATTCTTGTTCAAAAAAGTGATGGAAACGTACGTCCCAACTCGTACGTGAGAGCATGATCCAGAAAAAGCTTGCAATCTGGTTCCCAAAATGCATTGCTTTAGAAAAATGGGACTTTAACATGGGCATTTTCATGCTTTGCTTAATGGGGGTGGATGCTTGGAAAAGTTTGCATTTTCTCTGTTGATTTTAAAGCATTGACACCAGCAGGTGGGAATGGGTCTGCTGTGAGTACTGGGGATGGAAAAGGAGAGCTCTGATGACCTTGACGATTGCTCAGTCACCCATCCCTAGGTAAGAAGTGTAATTTATATGTATCCATGAGCTGTTCACAGACAGCATTCCCCTTGTGAACTGCAGTATCTTTAATATGCCTTCCCCCTGCAAATACATCCTTATGGCATCCACATGGAATTTTGCATGGAAGGGGTGTTTACATCCCATGCTGGAAGAAGTAGCAAAGGAGCAGTGGAGATGTTCTCTGCATCTTCTGGTGGACCACTCACATAGATGGCAGCTTCCTACCAAAGGAGGACTTATTAATTTATTTATTATTGCCTTCGTAAACAACCCCATAACCCATTGGGCTCTCCGGTCTGTGTAAAATATAAAACAGAATAAATAATATTAAGCAATAAAAGGAGTAAAGGCAGAATACATGGGACTTGACGACTCAACAAAACTAGAACAAGGATAATAGTTATCCTTATTCCACACCTATGGAATGTGCTCCCCAGAGAGGTCCACCTGGCGCCATCGTTATTTGTTTTTCGGCACCAGGCCAAGACCTTTTTATTTAAATGATATTTTAACTGTTAATTGCTGTTTCTATTTATTGGTTTTATAGTGTTGCCGAGATGCTCCGGATTTTTAATGTTTATTCTATATTTGTTTATCTGCTTTGTAAGCTGCTATAAATAAATAAATGAATGAATGAACGTATAGCACATTAGAAGCTTGAAAACATCAATAAAAACAATATTAAGACTTATCTTTAGCTCATCGTTAAAATTACTGGCAAAACAAAAAGTGTTAACCTGGTGCCAGAAGGAGATCTCAGTTGGCACCAGGAGAATCTCCTTGGGGAGCGCGTTTCACAGACGGGGTGCAACCACAGAGAAGGCCCTTCTCCTGGTCATTATCCCCTTTGCTTCTTTTGGCGATGGTTCCTTAAGAGGAGCCGCCTTTGAATTTCTTAAAGTCCAGACTGGAACACGTGAAGAAATGCACTCCATTAAGTAATGGGACGAATAGGCTAATAACTGGTGAGAGATCGTGGAAAGGGCATGTCATTATCGGAACGCTAGCACAAACACAAAAGCCTCCAGCCATGTCTGTGGAAGACGGGTGCATTCGGGTGGGTTCCCACACAAAATGTCAGTGCACAAGCCAGGACATCGGACTCACAGCCACAAGAAAGTGGGCTATATTCTTGGAAGCTGAGCCCAGGAAATCTGATGGATTCCCATCCTGAAAACAGATTTCTCACACAGCAGCCCTGAGTCTGAGTTCCTGGAGAACATGCAGAGTGTTGGTGCGACTGTAACTAGAAATTGTGCATCCTTTGTTCCATGAGCATTCATGGACTTTGGCTTGGCTTGGCTTGAAGACTGGGTCAAGCAAGAGAGGAAACCCATGAAAACAGGGACATATTCCTCTAGGCTTTGTCCCAACCCTAGAAACACCAATATATCAAATGCAAAAAAGGATTCTGCTCCAAACAGGGCACCATATAACCAATTGTAGGATTAAGAGCCACCAACAACCTGAAAACAAACAAATGTTATTTCAGCTATCATTTTTTGCTGAAGCCCATTGAATAAAAATTGGCATTCAATAAAAAAGAAAAGAAAATGGATTCTTTTCAAAACCCATTGAAAAGGAGTCTGTCCATCATCTAAGAAAAGTAGATAGAACTTCTACAAATGTGTTAAAAGGGAAATATGAGGGCATTGCTGAAAAGGAGGTATGTTCTGTTTAGCAGAAAGTATTTTCTATGCTTCCACCATTTCTTTCTGTGGAAAAGTTTCCCATCAAATTAACCACCTGGGCCAAGTCAAGACCAAAACATAGCAGGTACCATATGGGGGAAAATCCTCTGCTTGCATTGTGTGAGCCACATATTGAATTTCTGTGTTAGCTGTCCAGCAGCACTACAGAAAAACTTGTCTATAGCAGTGGTATTCTTGTACCAAGCTCAGCAATTTTCTTGAAAAGATGATGAAAATTGTTTCATATTTGGTAGCACCAAACGATCCATCCACAAAGCATCAAACAATTGCAAGAAAGATCTTCTTGTCTAGTCATTGACTTCTTTTCCTTCCTAATGGAAATTGCTGCTCTCTCCTTCTTGTAATTGTCCAGAAACCTACATTTTCCTCCAGTCTTAATAGAAGCTGCAAGAATTTGAACATTACAGTAAGCAGTTCTGTAAAGGTTTTAGGTTTAACTTGATGAATACCAGCTAATGGCGATAATCGTGATGCATCTTTTCAAGGGACCAAATGGATTGAATTCAGCCCAATCTGTACTTATCTTATTTTTGGACCCGGCAGTACTTCCAGGTCCAATTCCCACAAATCCTGCCAGCTGCTCAATTATGGTATTCCCACTAGGACTGCAGAAACCAGACAGCTTGTTCTGCAGTCTAGACTCGTTCAAAACACAATTCTAGGTGACATTTGCACCAGCTTGCCCCAAATGTCCTGGCCTCATCTGGGCAGGAAAAGAGACGACCAGGAGAATCTGGTTGAGATAGGCTGAACCGAGGCTCATCCGCAAGACAGAGCATGAGATGGGCAAACCAGCCCCAAACAGAGGTTTTATTCCCAGCCTGCACGCTTTGTTTCCCAGCGAAAGCAGGGACTCCGGCTTGGCTTCACGAGGCATGGAGTCTGCCCTTGTCGGACAGCTTCTTGCCTTCTCTCACCGAGTTCCCTATTAGAGAGCTCTCTCGCGTGTCCCATTGAGAGCCATCTGCCAGCTTTAGCCTGAGTTTTGCCTCTACCATTTGGAGGGAATGTGGGTCATGCAAGGACTGTAGCATGCTACTAGGGGTCCTGGTGGGAGCAGTCGGTTCCAAAGGGCTGCTTGTCCCTCCCCTCCCCTCCCCTTTTGGGCAGTTGTCCTAAACTAGCACCCCAATTACGCTAAAAATAGCGCTCATAAGTAGTGCCCAAATTGTGGAATATACTCCCCAGAGAGTTTCGTCTGGTGCCGACCTTTACTTATTTCGGCACCAGGCCAAAACCTTTTTATGTACCCAGTTTTTTGAACATTAGTTTTAACATATATTTTATCTATTATACTTTAAATCAAGCACTGTTGCCTAATTCTAACACTTTTAATTCTTTTGTATACTGTCTTGAGATTTTTTTGAAATATATCAATTATATATATTTTTTAAAACAAACAAATGCAGAGTTATTCCAGAACATTGTGGGTGGAAAAAGGAGACCGTCCTTTAAAAGAAGTTTGAAGTCACTGGAGGCTACTATTTTGGGGGAGCTGCCATTTTCCTTCTCCCTGCTACAGCGCTACAGAAAAATACTGGGGTGTTTTGGAAGAAAGTAAATGCAGCCAGGATGGGTACCACTTGTGCCTATAAGAAAATTAAGTTGCAAAAAACCAAAAGCTGGTGGCTGAGAGCCAGTGTTAGAATGCTGGACTGGGCCTGGGCGGTCTGGGCTCTAGTCCCACCTCTGTCATGAAACTTTCTGGATGATGTTGGGGCAGTTACTCTCAGCCCAGCCTACTTCACAGGGTTGTTGTGCAGATAAAATAGGGCTCCATAAATCACCTTGGGTTCCTCACAAGATGAAAAAAGGCGGGATATAAATGCAATTTAATATTGATGATGATGGTGAGGATGATGATGATGATCATCATCATCAGTCCCCTTCTCACATACACACACACCAAGGTGAACATCTGTCCATCAACTGAAAAAAATGCTATTTTCCCTCTGTCCTGTTTTGGTTGCTGAGTTCATTTTCTCCCCCTGGAACTCAATGGGCTCTAGATTTTGCCATGTTGGCTTACCCTGGCTGTGTGGATTCTTGTCATAAAAGCACAGAACCTTCCGACATGAGTGGCAGTAGTGAGAGTGATATAACCAAGTCCACAGCGTGCATCCTGAAGTATAAGCAGACCCTGATGAGCTGAGGCAGGTGACACCCAAGAGTCTGCCCCCCCCCCCTTCTGTTCAGCTCACCTCTCTGACTCAAGAACGGAGGACAGGTTGATCTTCGTGCTTCTGGGTGGAGAGGTTTGCGGCAGACACAGTTAAAGCAGGGCAAGATTTGCATTTTTAAGGCAGGAAAACATGCATAAAACATGACTGCAATTTGCAGACAATAAAATTAGCAATTTGTCTTTAAAAATATTCAAATCACGGCCTGCCTTAGTGGCAGGAGATGGCATACTGGCTCAGCTCGTGTAGGGTCAACAGGCCAGAATATGTGGGTGCCAAACCAGCCCAGAGCAGCAGATTTTGACTCCCCAGCCCAAGTTGATTCTTCCGACATCTCTTCAGAGGAAGCCTGTGTCAAAGGTGATCTAGAGTTTCTTGGAAACGATGATGAAATATGGTGGAGAAAAACTTACATTTCCCCTTTCTGTGGCCATGTTGGTTCTCTGGATAGCCCAGGAGATGCCTCAAGGTGGCCTGGGTGAATGATGTATCAATTCTTCTCCCCAGGCTGAGAGCAAAAGAAGGCATCTCGTGCATGCATTTTATAAAGTTCTTCTCTCAAACCACTGCAGCATCCATCAGGAGGACGAGCTCTAATCTCCCTTTCTGGGAGCAGCTTCATTAAGACAAACATTTCCATTCTGAGAGCAACAGCAACCCTTATCAACAGGATGTTCGGGAAAGAAGGCAATTATCTCTAATAGTGTTGCTTACAAGCTGAAGGCCAGAAGGCTGTGACATTGCTTGAAGAAACTAACCTGGTGTAGAAACTTGGGTTCACGACACTGCCTTTGATCCTTAATATCCTCTTCGCCATTCTTTGGATGCAATGCACATACATAAGGAGAATTCTGCACATATTCTCCTTGGACCACACCTGCTAATAGGTACCATATAGGAGTGGAGAATTATGAGTATTATTATGATTTCCATTTCTGTTCTGCCTTTAGCCAAAGCTCTCTGGGTTGTTCAAAACAGGATATAAAAACAATAAAATGTAATATGCAAAATTGCATGTAAACTATTTAAAATTGATTGGAATAGCCATTAAATGCATTAAAATACCATAAAAACTCACTCAAGCAAGAAGCAAGGCTCCTGGCTAAACCCATCAGGTCCCTGGATGACCAGAGAGATCTTTAAAGGCCTCAACAAAGAGCACTACCATAACCTGGTGCTGAGAACGCAGCAGCAAGGGGGTTGTTCCAAAAATGGAGGACCCACGGGAGGTCCTAGCACTTGGGACTGCGAGCGCATCATGGCCCTCACCAGAACCACTAATGAAGGCACCACTGGACACATGGAGGGTCTCATACGCCTGGGGGGTTTTCACTTGGGTCCCTCTTCTCCCAGTGGGAATTAATCTCAGTTTTGGCTGAGAACATTGTGCATCAACACACTGAAGATCAACCACCTGTATCAGAAGAAATGCATGCCAAATGACCAGCCTCATCCCTAAGTACTTTCAAAACGAAAGGGACTTACAGTGAATAAAATTAGAGGCAGGCCTTGTCTGGAGTTTACAAGGCCAAATCCCCAACAGCATCTTGGATGCATTTTCCATTCGGGATAAAAAAGGTGGCGGGGGAGGGGGGATCTTTGGAGCACAGTCTCACAGAAAACAGAAATAAAGCAGGGAGACAGAAAGGCCATGGGAAAGAGATTGGCCATCATTTCCACTGACATACCCAGAGGAATAAATAGCAGAGTATTTATGGAATCCAGATTTGGAACCAAATGGCAAATGCCATACAGAAGTCTGCAGACTTGCTGTGCAGGCCTCTGTCCATTTCATCAGGGCAAAACTGCCATCAGACACATTCGACTCGTATTTTCCCTTTCAGCAAGGATGCTCCCTTTGACATCTGACCAGCTTCTTCTGATCTCCTGTTTAGGGTTAGCTGAGGACTTTGTTCCAATTTAATATAGATTTATCACAGTTAAGAAAGTTCTCCATGTTCTCCAAATCTCCAGAAAGACTAGGAGACACCCAAACCATCAGAGCATGCTCCTCATGGGAATCCTCATGGGTTCAACCATATCCATGCTGAATTAGGGACACCACATCTTCTTTGTCATCTCTAACAGCTTCCCAGCCGACAGGTATACCTCCGTGCTGGAAATCGCTGCACCAACTGAATTTGGCTGATGTAGAGAGACAAGGATTTTGTTTCCATTCATTTTAGAGCATCATTTACAAAATGGGTCATCCACTTCCTATTCAGGAGAGAAACAGCTTGAGAGTTTTACAATTTGAATGCCAGAGAAAACAAAACTGTCTGATTTACTTCAGCTGCTGCCAAACTCAAGAAGCAGCTTCGACAGAGATTTTATGAGACAATCGGTATGATGGGCATGAGGATGCCAACGCTTAAGCCCTGGGAACCTTCTTCTCCCTATCTCATTCCATCTCTTGAAAATGAATCCATGCTTGGACAGATGCAGAAGAACTCTATGGGGAGTAACTTGGTTACACAGCTGGGAATATATCGTCTGACATGACGATAATCTAATATGTATGCGTATAAGACCTACTGTTAAATTTTTAATCTTAGTATATTATATCTTGGCTCCCAAATAAAAAACAAAGGCTCTCTCTCTCCCACGCACAAGGCCTACGGATTTTGATCCCTCCCAGCTGTACTCCGCACCATTCCAGCAATTACCCTTCAGGTGGAGAGAAAAATAAGACGAACAAAGACGCCCACACAGTCTCCAGCAGGGGTTATACAGCTGAAGCATGAGTTTGGTGGGAGCTGAGAGATTCAAGCAGTGCCTGTGTATTCATCTTTATATGATCCGAAGAGAAACCAGAGTATCATTTATCTTTCTTCCCTTCTCTGTTGGTAGGTGGTAGGGGAAACAGAAACCAAACGTATTTGACTTTTTTAAAAAAGCGCTGCTTTGTAAAAGAAGCCAGCAGCAGTGGATTGCTACCCGTTGCCACTGGGGGTCTTCTCCCTTGCCTTGAGAGTCCAAAGGCCTTTGAGAAGTGAGGAATTCAGGATTATGTCTATATTTCAGCCGTCAGCAGATTCACCAGGAGAGAATAAACAAGGATGTTGGTTGACTCAATAAGAAGCAAAGAAACAGAACTTGGAAGGTGGGTGTTAAGTGCCTAGAGAAATGCAGGGAGACTAAAGACTCAGCCCTGTGCATATTCAGTCAGAGAAAAATGGCCTTCAGCTTCCAGAATACCGTATTATTTCCTTTCAGATGCAATCCTTTGCACAGAATTTAGACCAAAAAAACCCTATGCCTCTCAGCACGCCATGGCTGTCTGGGACATCTAAGGAGTTGCTGGACTTTCTGTCCAAACATGTTTAGAACTTCATCTTAAAAAATAACTGCAGTCACAGTTATTCTGTGCCTTGTGTTAGAAACAGAAAAAGTTCTGCTGGATCAAAACCATCTAGTCCAGCATTCCTTACACACAGTGGAACCAGCTGCCCACAGGATCCCTCCAGCAGGATGGGAGCAAGACCTCCACCTGCCCAAGCAATTGGTGTGTGCAGGCAGGCAGGCCACCCCTGGGGAAGGAGAGAGCACACGGCCAGCCAGGCTAGTAGCTACTGATGGCCTCCTCCCTCCTCCATGAATCTGTCCAGTCCCCTTTCTTCAAGCCACCCAGAAGGGCGACCATCACCACTTTCCATGGCATGGAATATGCATTCCATCTTTTAACTACAGTTGTGTGGAAAAGTACTTTCTCTTGTCTGTCCTAAACCTCCCACCCCTCAGCTTCATGGGATGACCCCGGGTTCAAGTGCCGTGTGAGAGCAAGAAAAATGCCTCCCTCTCCATTTTCTCCACTCTGTGCATAAAGTGCACACATGATTTATTTATATTTATTTATTAAAACATTTTTATGCCGCCCCATTTGCCGAAGCCTTGGGGCGGCTTACAACAATAAATTAGATTCACATAAATAAAAATTAAAATTTATACATTAGAATAAATAAATAAATATATAAACACACACACACACACACACACACACACACACACACACACACAATATAAAATAAGCCGCCCTGGCCAGATAAAATTCAATAATATTAACATTTAAATGATGGTCTTGATGTCATTCCTTTCTACCCTAAAAACACCCCCACGCCATCCATGGTCTTTTAAAAACAGTGGGTCCAGTCGTGTATGGGGGCGGAGCGGGTGTCCACTGCTTTGGGAAGTGATGTCAAAAGCTTCCTTACACCCGTACCTCAGCTCGTGCGTGTCTGTGGATTGTGGTGACCCGTGCGAACTCAAGATGGCCTGCAGGGAGGCATCGGCAGAGCTGCTCTCTGATCGTCGTGTGTCCAGGCCAGCCCCGCGCACTCTCCCCGTGACAGCTCACCTGATCCCCTGCCGTGCAAGGGAACACCTGCTCCTCTGGGGCCGAGTTGAGCTGGTACCTGTGCCCCCACGAGCCTTCATGTCCTGCTTGTGGGATTCCTATGGGACCCACTGCTGTGGGAAGCACAATGCTTGGATGAATGGTCCTTTGGACTCATTCTGTGGGTGTCTTTAGGTCCTTCTCATTTCCTCTTTGTTTCACTCATATGGGCGTCAGACTAGGACAAGCGAGAAGCCAGTGATGAAAACCCCACTTGGCAGTGAAGCTGACTGAGTGGATCGATCATTCATTGGTCTTATTCCACACAACCATTCTGGGGTTAAAATTGGATGCCCCCTCCTTGGATCATAGACAGAATCCACCCATGATGCATCCGTTTAAAAGAAGCATGCATTTTGGGAGGTATTCCTCTCCATTTATCCTAACCCTACAAATCAATAGGGTTCCAAGAAATAACTTCTAGAAAGAAGAACCGATGTGGGCTAAAACCTTTCCTACTACCTCCCTTGACCCGAGAAGTTTGCAGGTATATCGCCTAGGTATCTTCCCACACCTGCCTGCCCATCTGAGTCTTAAGATTTTCTGCAGACGCCCTTCTCCAAGTACCTTCCTGCGAGAAGGTGCTTTATGTGTTTTCTGTGGTGCTGCCATGACTTCGGACCTGTCCCAACCTCCAAGAGGGACAGCTGGCGATGACGTGCCCATCCATTGGGTATCTCCTTTTTTTAATTCATCAGGTGACTGGACCAAGCGAAGGAGACCACAGGGCCAGCTCCAGGTGGACTACCTTTCTACAGAGCTCGTATGTCCTGTGGGAAAGGAAGAGGAGCACAGGAAGCAGGAGCAAGGAAAAGAAACCCCAGGACTGGACCTGCTTCATGCCCCAGGAGAGCAGCAGAGAAGGACAGAGTCATTCCCCTAGCCCTCCTGGAAGTCAACTTAATTTTCTCCTCTCCCTTCTCTGTCTCCTGCTTTGCTTCAGTGGTAAACCTGTCAGCAAAGACTTTGCTTTGCTTGTTTGCTCTGGCTAAGGAACAAGATAAAAATATTTTTAAATACATATATATACATACTTACTGTACATACTTGCCAGGCCGTTTTAGGTGGTAATGTCATCTTTGCTTGCTCGCTGGTTGTTAGCGTTCTATTTACCCTTTGTTTGTTCAAATGGTCGTGGCTTTACCATATTGCAATTATACTGATGTGATTACCTGTATCACTGCCTTTGCTGATTTGCTGCTCTGGAGTCTGTCAGGGAGAAGCGGGCTTAGAAATATTGTTAATTAATTCCAACCAGTAAATAAAATAAAAGCAGATGCTTCTGATCACGGCAAAGCCAATATCCAGGAGAAACCCTCAAGCTGGGTAATAAGTTATACTTGTTTCTGAACAACAAGGTTTGACTTCCAGACAGAAGCTGGGGATAGACCTGTCAAGCATCAATTCACTTTTATTTTCAACATCACTGGCAGACATCACAGGCCAAAACTACTGCCTGAAAGTAGACTTGGGACTAAACTTCTGTTCCTCTTGAATTTCACAAACTTCTCATTCTCAGCCGGATCCTGCAAAGCAAGCTGAGCTGAGCTGAAATCTGCCAATGCTTACAGAACAAAGTTTGTGCAACCTGCAACCTTCTGCATCAGGTGGAGTGGAAGAGGGACGCTGGTTGCACAGCACATGGGACTTGATTCCTGGTGGGCACCCTGTGAATAAAGGACATGCTTGCCAGGAACTCGGATGCACAGGAACATAGAAATATCGAAACAGTGAGTCAGAAGGGTCCTTCAGGGCCATCTAGTCTGACCCCCGGCTCCAGCTGTCTCCACTCATGACATGCCTACCATGTGCATGCCCAGCCTATCCTTGAACACCCTCACCAATGGGCCTTCAACCACCTCCCGTGTAAGCCCATCCCATGCCCTGGGGGTTCTAACTGTCAGGAAGTGCTTCATGAGATCCACCTTGAATCTTGAGCCTGGTTCCATTGGAGTGCGTCTTGCCCTCCACTGCAGGGGGAAAAAGGTCGCAACTCTGCACGACAGCCCCTCACATACCTGCTTGTTATAAACCAACCCGAGAAGCCAGTAGGTAGAAAGTCTATAGAAGCTTTAAAGACATAAATAAATGTTGCAAACAGGTCCCCTCTGAGTCTCCTCTCAAGGCTGAAAAGACCCAGCTCCCTCAGCCTCTCTTCATTTGGCCTACCCTGCAAACCAGCCAGCATGCCCTCTCCTGCACTGATTCCAATCTTGCCATATCTCTCTTGTTGTGAGGGGCCCAGAAATGAACACAACACTACAGTTGCGGGCGCACCAGAGTCGTATAGAGTGGCAGCAATACCTCTCTTGATCTAGAAGCCACACTTCTGGCTATGCAACCAAGGGTGGCGTTCGCCCTCTTGACCACCGCATCACACGGCTGACTCATGTTCAGCCTGCAGTCGCCAGCACCCTGAGGTCCCTTTCACAAGTGCTGCTCTCCAGCCACTTGTCACCTAACCTGTTCTTATGACACCCATTCCTATGCCCCAAGTGCAAGACCTTGCACTGATCCACATTGAACGCCATCCTGTTCTCTCCTGCCCACTTCCACAGTCTGTCCAGATCCTTCTGGATCTGGAGTACCTGCTCCTCAGTTGTGGCCACTGCCCCATTTTAGTATCATCTCTGAATCTGATTAGCAGACTGGTCACCCCCCTCTTCCAGGTCATGGATGAAAAGACTGAACAGGATGAAAAGATTGAACAGGACTGAGCCCTGGGGGACCCTGCTCATTACCGACCTCCATCCTGATGATTCCCCACTAATAGTTACCCTCTGCTTTTGATACGTCAACCATGCCCTAATCCATCAGACACTGCACTGGTCATTTCTGAATGTATATATTTGTGCAAATGCACACTGTCCATCACAAAAGCAAGTTCAAGAAATTGAGAAAAATTCAATTTCCACAATGAGTGGATGATGGAATGAAAGACGTCTGATAATTTGAGAAGCATAGACAGAACAGATTTAGCAAAAAGTGTACATCTCTCATGCTGATAGAACGCTCAGATAATAGCTAGTGCTCTCAATTCAATATTCATTTATTTATACAAGCAGCTTTGTTTTCATAGGAAAGGAAGCATCTTGCACAGTCTGGAAATTATAAAAGATACCTTCAGGAGAAGGGGATTTTGAGGGATGTGTGTTTTATTTCCATGACACCCAGAGAGGTTGGTAGATAGAGGAGTTATAAATGATACATCTCACTGTGACCCATTTCAGCAGTTTTTAAGTGCTTCTAATTACATAAACACAGAATCTTATCATTTCTTACAGCAAATGTGCCATTTTATTAGCTCTTGAAAATACTTGATTTTAGGAGCACTTTCTGTCTTGTCAGAGATGATGCACCAAAGTGCATTTTGCTTACTCTGGAAGTACTTCCTCTTTATGGTGAGTCAAACCAACTGGTCCATCTAATCTGTTTCATTAACTCCGATGTTTAATTGTTCTCCAAAAACTCAGACAAAGAAAGAGAAAAGGCCATTCTCATCATCTTGTCTCTAATTCTTCTTTCAATTGAAGATGCCATGGAATGAATCCCAGAACTCCAAAAAATGGAGAGGAGGTAGCTTTTGTAAGCCACCCTGGCTTCTTTGCAAGAAAAAGGTGGAATCTATAAATAGGAAATAGATAAGCTCATGTTCTTATGGATGAAAATCACGTGCAGTATCAAAGGGCGAGGCTATGTTGCTTCTGTTACTTGGGAAGGTAGGGAGACTTGATCAAAAGATGGAAGAGAAAACTCCTCCTCTCACTTTTTAAAAATGTGAACCAAGAGACAAGCTGGAAGTATTGTCTGGTCATCTAAATGCCTGGTGCATGGGAGAAGTGTAGCGGCAACCTTTGGTTCTGGGCTGCTTCCATGATGAATTAAATGCCCAAGTTCCACCTAGTTCAGAAAGTTATGGGCACCCAGTTTAGATTAGGTAGCACCCTACAATTATTTCAGGGGTTTTTGAAAAAAAAGCTTTTGAAATCGGTTTTAAATGTATGATATGCATTGTATGAGAACGATTTCCTTTTAATACATTGTCCTAAACGTACGCATTTCTACAATTTTTCCCCTACCAAATGCAAACAATGGGAAAAGTACATATGAAGTCATGCATAAATGTGTGTGTGGGCATTTTACTAAAAAGAAAAAAAGAAAAGATAAAGGAAGGGAAGGGAAGGGGGAGACATTGAAGTAGAAACAGACAGAATGAGCTTGTGCTTCCAAGTTGCAGAAACCAAAACAGAAAGTTCAATTTATCCCTCCTTAAACCAATATATTTCCCAATCTCATGGGGATTATTGCAAGGCTACCCAAGAATTTTTCATTGCACAAGTGATACAGAGGCTAAGCTGTTTGATGCTGCCCTTCAAACCCTGAGGTTGCTGTGTTTGGGGCACGGCCTGAAAACCTAGCTAATTCAAGGCATGGCAATCCTATATAACACAGAAAGGACAACCAGAACGATGAAAGGAGTAGAGCTAGTCTCCTGTAAGAGGCGGGTTGCGACTTCTGCAGCGTTTTGGCTTCGGGGAAAAAAGAGATGAGAGAGCGAGACCATGACAGAGGCATATGAAGGTATGTCAAAGGTATGCAGACAGCCCCTGCAATAATCAGAAGGAAAAATCCATGGAACATGTTCTGTTCTGTAAGTTTCTGTGCTGGAGTTAGGCAGTAAAAGTCTCTTAATGATAAAACTACCAGGAAGGTCAGTACAATTTGATACTAAATATCCAGTGGAAGATAATATTCCAGCAATGTCATGAACGGTAACTGAATTTTTATCTGCAACTGGCAACTCACAAAGAACAACATGGTATTTGAAACTGAAAGGACTGTAACTAAGGACCAATCTGTGATCGTTAGCATGCTTTCTAAATGTGTTTATGTTATACTTCAAATCTGCTCTAGTGTACTGTATATTTCTTAAATTGTGGGTTTACTGACTGCAATACTTTGATGGATTGGTGTAAAATTATGCAGGTTTGGAGAAAATGGAAGAAGAAATGCTCTTTCTTATATCATTATGCTAAGAAGATAAAAAAAGCCACATTAGATCAAAGTACTGATGCATCTAATCCAGACTTCTCTTCAGATAGTGGGAAACCATCTGCTACAGGTTTCCTCAGGCAGCTTTGGGATATACAAGTACACTTCCTCTGATGCCAACGGTTGCCTCTAGCCATCAGGTCTAGTAGCCAAGATAGCCTTCTCCTCTTTGGATGTGTCCAAACCAATTTTAAAGCACTGCAGCTATCACTACTTCTTGTGGGTGTGAATTCCATGGTTTATCTATGAGTTTTGTGAAGAAGTACCTCCTTTTATCTATCCTGGATCTCCTGCCAATCATTGCCACAGACTGATCTTAGGTTCTTGTATTATGGGACAGGAAGAAAAAAAACCTCTGCATCTTCACTTTCTTGATACCAGGCATAATTTTAAGCACCTCTATCAAGCCTCCTCCTACTTTTCTAAGCTAAACAATCTCAGCCGTTGTAACCAATTCTCATATGGAAGTTTCTTCAATCCCTTGATCGTTTTAGCTGCCCTTCTCTTACGTTTTTCCAACTCTATAATGTTCTTTTGCAGGTATGACAACCTGAGCTGTACATAATACTCTAAGCAGGGTCACACCAAAGGTTTCTATCAGAGGAGTGCAATCTTGGCAGTTGTATTTTCGATTCCTTTCCTCATTATGCCTAAAATGGAGGTTGCCTTTTTGACAGCAGGAAGCAATGGATCAACATTTTCACTGAGCCATCCAAGCAACCACAACATCCCTGTCTTGTCTGGATGCAGCTCGCTCAAATCGCAGCAGCTCACACTCGAAACGGGAATCTTTTCCTCCAACATGCATCCCTTTGCGCTTGTTTACCCTAACTGCATTTATTTATTTTATTTATTTATTAAAACATTTCTATGCCGCCCCATTCACCGAAGCCTCGGGGCGGCTCACAACATAAAATTAAAATACAAGAAATAACAATATAACATTTAAAAAAAATTACCCTTTTGAAGCCCATTTTCCCAGTGTGGAGAAATTCCTTTGGAGCTCCTCACAATCCCTTTGGGTTTAAGCACTCGACGGGTTTGGTGTCTTTTGCACCTCTATACTACCCTTCCGGGAGAAAGGCCGCTGTTCCAAAGCCCTGCAACCATGTTTGGGACGAATCCTTTCAGAAGACATCTCTCTGGCACCCACGGACCTCGCAAAGGCCACTGTTCCAAAGCCCTGCAACCATGGTTGGGACGAATCCTTTCAGAAGACATCTCTCTGGCACCCACGGACCTCACAGCTTGGCCCAGTCCTGCAAAGCAAGGCGAGCCAAGAGGAAGTCCACGAATGGTCGCAGACCCCCAGCTGTGCAACAAGGAGCCTTCCCCGTCAGGAGCAGCTGTGGGGTGTGGAAGAGGGGTGCTGTGGCAGGCGCCATCCCTTGCTCCCCCACTCATTGCTGCCAGTGTGGCGGCAGTGCGTGGGGGAAATGCTTCTGCAGTGCATGGGGCTCAGCTCCTGGCAAGGGCCCGTGGAATGCTGAGCAAGCTTGCCGGGAACTTGGGTGCTGGCCACCGGGAGCTCAGGGAGCCTAGGTCAGGGAATCCCCAGCCAAAGCGGATTCCTCTCACATCCCTACCTACAACTAAGTCTCAGCCTTGTCATTTCAGGATAAAGCGAAGCTACATATGAAGCCTAGGCCCTTTTAATCCCAGAACTGCTAATTGGTTGCTACTTTATTGATGTGCAATAATTGCTATCTGCACTGCTTTTTTTGTAAAAAAAAAAAAAAAAAGGTGCTGGAACTCATGTCTTGGGGTCACACTTTTACACTAAAAAAGATTTTCAATTCACCAACTTTTTTTGAAATAAAGAACTTATTTACCTTTTGCACGTAGCCAGTCACTCCACACACACATAAACATAATGGTCGCCGCCGGCAGTAAGCACTCAGCGCGCGACCACACGACCGATCCCAAGCCGAGCAGCACCCTCACAATCAGCGCTGACACACAAGCAACCCGCAGGCACTATGTTAATGATTTTTGCTGCTGACCTGCTACGCCCAACAGGGCGATTCACAATCACTTGGAAAAATCTGTCAAAAAAAGGTGCCAGAACACTGTTCTGGTGCGTTCTATGATAAAAAAAGCCCTGGCTGTCTGCATGCCAAAGAAATCCTTAGCAGAAGCAAACGAAAAACATTGCCAAAACCATCCATACCCACACCCCCCATCAGCCTTGTGAGTTATTTACGTTTTCATGGCGTTGACCAAAATTTTTCCCCACCCCACACTTTGATTTGCTGAACATTAAGATGAGAAGGAGAGGATTTTTTAAAAAGAAAGCAAGATCAAAGCAAGCTGAGGCGGACTGAAGATGGCACCATGTTCAAAGGCTATAATGAGAAGAAGGAAATATTAAAGATGGGCACATAAGAATCACCCAGATTCTTCAAATATTATCTCATTTCTCATCCTTCCTCAAGTCACACCCCCCTTTGAATCACTGCTCATTTTGTGCAAATCCAAAATTGTGCCAAACAAACAGCTATCCAGTGGGAAACTCCCCAGAGGTGTGCAAACAAATAAATTACTCCTATAGACAAAAGTGCTAACGATTTCAAACATGAGTATTGAGAAAGCTGCACATTTTCAAGTGTGCATTTTGGGGATATATTCAGTGATCATATTCCCAAAAGTGATCTGATTTTTTTGGGGGGGGAATATTCTCGTATGTCCCTAGGCAAGGCAGCTGCCTTGACAGAGTGAGCGCTCCAGCACACAAGTGCTGTGTTTGTGTTTATCGGTGTTTGTGTGGAGATGCTTGCAAGAAGCTCAGGGTCCAGCAAAATGGAGTCAGACTGGGGAGAAACATTGTGGCTCCTTGGGCTCTTTGCAACAAGGTTTGCTCTATCGCTTTGGATGGAGCGAGACAAAAGCGTATCACGCAAGCTGGAGTGAGAAATGATTTCAAAACAACCTCCCTCTTGCTTTCCAAATGCCACCGAATCCAAGCAATGTTGTCATAGAGCATCATTTCCAGAAACGCCCTGGCCCAGCTCCCAGGAAACATGGCATCGCATCGCAGCACCACAAGCCATCTGCACTCCGTAAATGAAAGACACACGGCATGGAACTTTCTCCCACCACATAATGAGAAGTCAGATATGCACAGCTACTCCCCCGAACATTTGAAGAAGTGCCTCATGCCCCTCCCTTACCAACAGTCGAAATCACCCCACTGGTACAACGGGAGGGGAAGATGCTGCTGCAGAGCATGTGAGGGTGCTTCCTCGGAGAGTCACCTCCTCGCCCCAGCCCGAGCGGTCCAGCTCCTCCAATTAGGAAAGCGGGAGGAATCTGATAGGAGGGTTGAAATCCAACAGATTTCCGCAATGCTCCTCTCCCCTGGATTCTGGTTTGTCAGCCCTGGGCTGGAACTAACTCGCTATATTTATTTATTTTTATTTATTTTTCAATCTATCTCCTGCCTTTTTCCTGCAAAGGGCTCAAGGCAGCTTACATCATTCTCTTCCTCCATCTTATCCCCACAACAACAACCCTGTGAGGTAGGTTGGGCTGAGAGTCTGTGACTGGCCCAAAGTCACCCAGTTGGCTCCATGGCCGAGCAGGGACTCGAACCCGGATCGCCTGAGTCCCAGTCCCATGCTCTTAACCACTGCACCACACTGGCTCTCCATATAATGCAAGTGGAGGCAGCACATGGATTTCCAGTTATATGGCTGACTGCAGTTTATGCTTTTGAAAACCACTGGCCATTTGGTGTTTCACAAAGTGGGAGAATGCAGAGGCAACCTATCCCGGTGCTTCCCTGCTGCGCTGGATGGGATGTCCATAAAGGAAATTTGGATGTATTCGGAGGGACTTACTGCCAGTGAAGTGGGCAACAGGTTAGAGCCCAAGGTGAGAAAGACAGACACCTTTTGGCTATGGCAGCCAAGCTTCCCTTCTGGAATGCAGACAGCAAACTTGGAAACAAAACTGCAACATCATAATCCAAATCTGATTTCTTTTTCCTTTTGCAGTTTCATTTAAAAGCACTTCTGGTTTTTTTTCCTGTGTCTGTATCCTGATTTGGGAATGCACCTGTATGAAAATTACAGTACTACAGGTAAAGCCTTTCTGGATTTCAGAGCATTTTTCATGAGACAATAGAAAGGCTGCCAGGAGGCAGAGAGTGGCCACTTTCTTTTTTTGTCATTAAACCCTAGCTCATGGCAGATCAGGGGGGAAGAGATGGCTACCAGCACCTGGCTAGAGGTTGAAACTGCCTGTACATCTTTCGGAGGGTGCCACGTGGTCACCAGTGGCTGAAGGACCAAGACCAAGAGTTTTTTCTTTGTTCACTGTGGTGTGTGCTGCACAACTCCTGCATAAAGCCCTATCCTTCTTGAGGGCAACAGAGACGCATTTCATTCTAGCATAAATAGGCTCTAAGCAGACTGCAATTTTCTATTAGAGCTCCACCAGAGCCAGTAATTATGGGCAAAGAATAGGAATGCGCCACCCAATTGTATCTGAGGCAGTGGGGAAAATCAACATGTAGGAAAAGAGGTGCATTTTGCCTGATGGGCACTTATAAAAAGGGAAATGTCAACAGAAACTGACTTGATTCAATAGACAATTTTCTTTCATGCAGCAGGGCTGGTTTTAGGTCTTTTAGTGCTATTGGTGATACAGTGAAATTATGTTTTCCTCAGTTAGTTATGAAGATCAGAGCCCAAACCCACACCAAGTCTCAGGGTCCTTGTTCCAAAAGGGCATAATCCCCTTTCTGATTTGGAGGCAGAAGCTGTCATAGAAGTCACCTTAAGATGTAGGCTAGGTAAAAAAAATGCCCACTTCAGGAATAAGACTCCTTCTGAGAAAGAGCTTTCCTTACAAGAAAGAGTGTGCCTCAGCTAGCACTGGTGGGGCTCCCAGTTTTCTACTTGCTCCCCAAAATGGACAGAGGAGTCCTAAAAACAAACAACCATGAGGGCCTTCCCATGAAGGGAGTGCAAACCCCACCACCCCCTTTTCATGAACACAGATCACTCACACCTTTGGCCTGGCTTAACAGTTTGTCTTTTGACAGCTTGTCTTTTGACAGCTGTCAAACCCGACCCAGGGGGTGACAAAGGTACTTGGATCCTCTTTGGGATAATGTCCAGGGTTGGAACTCTTGCAGACTCACCCCCAGGTTGCACAGCTGGCAACCTTCCCCATCAGGAGCAGCAGCAGGATGCAGGACAGGGGCGCTGGGTGTGCTCCCCAGGAACTCTGGACCACAGCAAAGCCTAGATAATCCAATGAATTCCCACCTCCAAACCTAGCGACTGCTGTAGTTTGGCAGCAGGTACCTCCCTGGAATAACCTAGGCAAGGCTGCTCTCTTTTGTAATTTTTTCATGGACTTATCTCTGTACTGTTCCATACAGCTCCCTGAGAAATAGAAGCATGTGGCAGAGAAGAAGAAAAGTCAGAATTTGTGCTACTATCCAAGAAGCTATCAAGCCCTTGTGAGGTGGTCTGCCTGCCTGCCTGCCTGCCTGCCTGCCTGCCTGCCTTCCCTAAGTAGCTGCTCTTCCCACTCCCAATACTCTGTAGCTTACTATTTTGGGACCCTCAGTCAGTTTCAGTATCAGTGGCATGTGCCATGGCAGAAGTGGTAATTTGTGTAAAAACATGTGCGCAGCTTTCCTTGAACTTGTTCCTTCATTCTTCTAACACTGGCCAGATTTATAAACTGCTTCGGTGGTTGCATGGCTGGGTAGAGAGGCATGTTAAAAGTGATGAAGATGAGGATGATGCACAAGAAGCACAGTGCACAAGCCATGACGCTGGGACAAGGACAGCGATAAATCCAAGAAATAATTATGTCAGAGTGCATTAGGTGTATTGCAAATGAGAGCAAGCTGGTGGCTGAGCAGATCGCTGCTGTTCCAGAAAGATTTATTAACACCCCAGTTCTGGGCATTCTCCTTTCTCAGCAGAGGTTGTTCCTGCAGGAAGGTCTGGCGGAAAGTCATAGTAAGTTTGCTCACTCAATGAACATTGTCAAGGGTAGATCAGATTGTAGATGTTTACCAGATGACTTCTAGACTTAGAAGCTCACATCCCCACCTAGCAGTAGCTTAAATCAAAAGACAGAACAGAAGAGGTGGAAGGCACTCATCTGCCTACCGGACAAAGTCCAGATATCAGAACCCATGTTTTTATCCTGACTCTGGCCAATCCAATACCGCCAGTCACAAGCTGCCAGGGCTCTCCAGACACAGGCCCTCACAAGCTTGCTATTGGAACATTTCATTACTATTGGACTTGTGGTTGCTTTGATGTCTCCCAGAATAGGCTTAGCTCTTTTAAAATGCAGGCTGAAATCCAGAGTGGATACACTGTGGAGTGAACAGCAAACACTTGCAAGCCAAGCAAAAAAATGGCCAGCTGCTCCCCATTCTAGCTGCTCTTTCCCAGATGTCACTTCTTCCCTGGAGACATCAAAGTTTGACATCTGGCAACCACGGTCAAAATGAAATGGTCTCAGACAGGACGTTCCACATACAGAAAAGGGCAATGTCACAAGCATCTTATCTGTAGATCTTATACTCTTTTTGGCGCCAGGCAAAGAGCTTCTTTTTTAAAAAAATATTTTAATACTCAACCTTCTATTCCACTCAACCTTCTTGTTTTGTGTTTTTATCCATATTTTATTAATATCATTTTTAAGTGTTGCAATTAGTTTTTTATTGTGAGCTTTATCTAATGACTGTGAACCTCCCAGAGGTTCTGTGGCCCAATTGGGCAGCATACAAATGTTTTAAATAAATAAACAACCAAATATTTGCCCGACTTCTCTCATAAATTCTCACTGGAGACTGGCAAAATGAGCAAAATCAGGGTGGTGGAAGGAAGTGCTGGGTTTGCTTTGAGCTGTCTCCTGTCAAGGAAACTTTGGCCTCCCCTCTTTAAATAAACCACTCACATGGGAAGGAATAATTTTCCCAGACATTCCTTGGGAGGAAAATAGTCCAAAGCAATTAGCAAAAACTTTCTTCCCTCCACTGCGATTTGCCTGCCTCCTGTGCATATGCAATGATTATGACCTGGCAGATAAGCAGTGCTGCAGAACCGGACAATGGATAGCAATTTCAGGTTCTTTGCAACAAGAGGCAGATGATTGCTGCTTTTCTTTCAGTGAGGCAGGAGATTGGCAGTTCATTTTCTGAATGGATCTCCTTACAAATAGTCATTCTGTTTTATCAACCTCTCTGGAAGAACACAAAAAATTTCAATACTCACCCTTGGGATCCAACACCACGTGATTTTATTTGAGGGGGAGCAGTTGCATGCATGCTTTAAGGGGGCAATGTTATTTCAAAGAAAAGGAACCTGACTCCGACCCCAACCCCAACCCCAACCCTGATCCAAACCCCAACCCTCATTCAAACCAAGACTGCATGCAAGTTTCCTATAGACAATCCAGCTGCCCTGATGGGAATTTCACCTGGCAGGTGATCTTT
This sequence comes from Varanus komodoensis, assembly GCF_004798865.1. Classification (NCBI taxonomy): domain Eukaryota; kingdom Metazoa; phylum Chordata; class Lepidosauria; order Squamata; family Varanidae; genus Varanus; species Varanus komodoensis. The sequence continues at coordinate 4,455,003 of NW_025336481.1, forward strand.
GCAGCAAAGAGAGTCATGGGCCAGAGTGGGATCTGTGGTGGGTTCCAAAGTAACTGGAGTTTTATTAATTTTGCCCTCACTTCCTCTTCAATACATGGAGTCTCACTTTTTTAGTGTTTAGGGGCAATTTTCTAACCTTGACCCTAAAGAGCCTCTTGATGAGGGTGAAAGAGGAGAGTGGAAAAGTTGGCTTGAGACTCAGCATTAAGAAAACTAAGATCATGGCATCCAGTCCTCTTACTTCCTGGCAAATAGATGGAGAAGAAATGGAGGTAGTGACAGATTTTATTCTCCAGGGCTCCAAGATCACTGCAGATGGGGACTGCAGCCAAGAAATTAAAAGACGCTTGCTCCTGGGGAGGAAAGCTATGGCAAATCTAGACAGCATACTAAAAAGCAGAGACATCACCCTGCCGACAAAAGTGTGTATAGTCAAGGCGATGGTTTTCCCAGTTGCAATGTATGGCTGTGAAAGCTGGACCATAAGGAAGGCTGAGTGTCGAAGGATTGAGGCCTTTGAATTGTGGTGCTGGAGGAGACTCCTGCGAGTCCCCTGGACCGCAAGGTGATCAAACCGGTCAGTCCTGGAGGAGATCAACTCTGACTGCTCTTTAGAAGGCTAGATAGTGAAGATGAAGCTCAAATACTTTGGCCACCTCATGAGAAGGAAGGACTCTTTGGAAAAGACCCTGATGCTGGGAACGATTGAAGGCAAAAGGAGAAGGAGATGGCAGAGGTTGAGGTGGCTGGATGGGGTCACTGGAGAGGTGGGTGTGGGCTTGGGTGTGCTCCGGGGATGGTGGAGGATAGGAAAACCTGGAGGAATGTTGTCCATGGGGTTGTAGAGAGTCGGGCACAACTTTGCCACTGAACAGCAACAACGACAACCAACAACAGCGAGGCAATTCGTGCGCGTTTGCATTCTGCAGTAGCATTCCTGTGTTTTGCCCAGTGCCAATCAACATGCCCTTGGACTAATGCACATTAGCATCAATGCAGATTGGCGCTAGTGGGGCGTCGGCACTCAGGCCGTCTGGAGCCAAGGGAACAATAATCCAGCTCTGTAAATAAGCAGGCAGCAGAGTGCAGAACACCTGACAACAGGAGTGTGCGGGGTGTAGGATCTGGGGAAGGGAGAGGAAGTTCAGCACTGCCCCATTCCATGGTCATTGTCCAAAAGGCAGCTCCGGCTCTGCCAATAGTTTGGCTTATTGGAGAATTAGCTCTTGGTCAGCAATTAGCACCATTGACAGCTCAGATGGCCCACTGGCCTTACCAGGAGAGACAAACATGCACAGTCCTTGGAGCCAGTCTAGGGCAGGCAGTGACACCTCCCTGGCCTTCCCCTCCCAGCCTCCCAGCTCCCTGGAGGACTGAGCCCCATTCTGCCCTCTGTCCCTGCTGTTCCCTTCCCACTTGCGCAAGAAGCCCAGACAAACACTCCTCTTGGCTCTGCAGCAGCTCTGGTGATTGTTTCCGAAATCTTGTGGAGGAAAGTGTTGTCCTGGCTCGGCAGTCGCCTCCCTGTGGAGCCAGAACCCGCTCCTCCAGCCTGGAGCCCTGCTCCCCTTTCCCAGCCACGAGACACCCAAACAGCCCCAGCCTTCACCTCCTCGCCTCCTGCTGCTGACAACTGCTCACCTGGCCTGCCTCTGCCTGCCCTTCGCTCTGCTCACGCACCTCTATCCTCCCCATGCCTTCTCCTAGACTCCCTTTATCCCTGGCCATTCTATGCCCTCGGCCAGGTGTTTGTCAAGCTCCATCTGCTCTGTGGCAAGGCATTGCCCCCCCCAACCCCCCCGAGGCCTCTTGGTGGGAAAGAGAACTCCTCCATTCCGTCTGAGCTGCTGGCTTTCCCTGGGTTGCTCACTGGATGCCAAATGGGAGGCCGTGAGCCCCGGTGACCTCTAACAAGGGGAAAGGAATCCACTGAATGCTTCTGGCTTCTCTCACTGTGTTCCAGTCCATGTCTCTGCAGCTGGGAGGTGGGTGGAGACCTGTTTTCCCCTGCGGAGGAGGGCAGGACACACTCCAGTGGAGCATAACTTGGGGAACCAAGGTTCAATTTGGATGCCAGGAAATACTTCCTGATGGTTAGGACCCCGAGGGCATGGAATGGGCTTCCACGGGAGGTGGTTGAGGCCCCATCAGTGAGGTTGTTCAAGGATAGGATAGACATGTGCATGGTGGGCATATCGTGAGCAGAGCCGGCTGGAGCCGGGGTCAGACTAGATGACCCAGGAGACCCCTTCTGACTCGCTGTTTCTATGTTTCTATGCCTCTTGCAGTTACGCAGGGAAATCTGGCTGATTGCGGATTAAAATTGGCATCTCCAAGCTCCTAGTAACTGATGCTCAAAAAGGCACACGGTCCATTTACGGCATGATCAGTCAGATAAAAAAAGAAGGTGGGGAAGCACCACCTGGTCCAAATCATGCTCAAGGACATGTGCTGGACATGCACATGGAGGGCCTGTCGTGAGCAGAGCCGGCTGGAGCCGGGGGTCAGACTAGATGGCCCGGGAGGCTCCTTCTGACTTCCTCTGTTTCTATGTGTTACTGCAGGTGATATGGAAGGAGGTTGCTGGTTGCGCAACCTTCATTCCACAAGCACTTGTGGGCTTCCTTTCTGCTCAATTTGCTTTCTAGGTGTGGGCCAAGCATGCAAGGAAATACATGAACGGAAGGGGAGCAGATTCCACAGAGCTTCGCGGCCTCCCAGCCTGGCTACGCACAACGCACGGGAAGGGCAGATTTCGTAAATGCTGTACCTCCCCAGACAAGTGTGTGTGCAGGCAGCAGCTAGGAGAGGGCGATTGGGTTCAGGAGGAAACAGGTGCTAGAGCCAGATACATACCAGGATCAAGCCGTGGCTTTCGTCCCAGCAGCTGCTTTTTCTTCCAAAAATTAAAGCTGTTCACTTCAAGTGTAAATCCTTATCTTGACTTCATCCCACCGAGAGGCATTGGCTTGTTAGGAAATCCCCCACTATGCTGGTGGAGCTAAGGCAGTAGCCCCATCTTTCATCTGTGCCCCAGCATAACCAGCAAGGCTGCACCGGTGGTGAAAACCCTCAAAGCAGCACGCAAGAGCATGGACAGGGCTGGGTGTCTGCAGCCGCAGCCGCTGGCCGCACTGACAAACCTTAAGGGGACTTACCATGGTGCTGAACCTATTTGGCAGCTGGGGTTCAGCACCACGGAGATTTTATATTTATTTATATATTGAGATTTATATCCTGCCTTTTTCCTACAAAGGGCTCAAGGCAGCTTACATCATCTCTCCTCCTCCATCTTATCCCCACAACAACCACCCTGTGAGGTAGGTTGGGCTGAGAGTCTGTGACTGGCCCAAAGTCACCCAGTGGGATCCATGGCCGAGTGGGGACTCGAACCCAGATTGCCTGAGCCCCAGTTCCATGCTCTTAACCACGACACCACCCTGGTTCTCCTTGCCAGTCCCTATTGACGTCCTGTGTGGATACACCGCCCTCTGGCACTGGGGACACCAGCCTCGTGTGCATAGTAGCTCCTGCTCTTCCTGGGAGTAGGCGCTCGGTCCAGCCTCTGTCCGCTGCACTGGGTGCATGCCAGCCTTGCCTCTGTCTGGCCTTGCCTCTGCCGTAGAAACAGCTGCATGGGGGCACCTACGCACGCACGGGCCTCCACGGAAGGAGGATGCCGCAGGATCGCGTGTCCCAGCGCTGTGGAAGTCTGCACACTCAGAGCTGCTCCTGCAGGGCTTCTTTGCAGCAGGGAACCATGTCACCATCTGCCTGCGGAGAAGGATGCCTACCAGAATAGCCGGCTTATCGCCCAGAAGAGCTTGGAGAGCATCCGGGACACAGGACCCCCTGTAGCTGGATTTGGTTGCTGCTCTGTGCTGTGAGGTTGTCCCTGACTTGCAGCCGCCCTGGGAATGAAAGCCCTCCCAAATGTCCTATCTGGGGCAGCCCTGCTCAGCTCTTCGCAACGCAAGGCCGCAGCTTCCATTCATCTCATCGTTGGTCTCCCTCTTCTTCTTCTGATAGTCGAACTGGCAAGATGATCCTTCGATACCCCATGGCAGAGAGAGAAATGGGGCTTCCCCCTCCCTGGTAATCCTGCAATGCCTGCAGATGGCTGGCTTTGGCAGCCCCCTCCACCCCACAGTCTTTCCCGAGTCCCCTCGCTCACCTGCTCTGTGCTCCCTAAGCCATCTTGCTCCCCACAAGTATGGTCAGAGAGGACTCCCATCCGCACAACTGGAGCAGGATCCAATCACCAGTCTGGTCCAATTCTGCCTGGGGCACAGAGAGGGCACCAGCGTAGCTCAGTGGCAGAGCCCCTGCTCTGCAAAGAGGAGGTGCCAGGTTCAGTGCCCAGCATCCCCGAAGGGACAGGGAAAGGTCAGTGTTGGCTACTCTGCACTACAAGGACCCAGGGTCAGCCCGGCACAGAACAGCTTCCTCATCCTAAGTTTTTGCCTCAGGCAGCAACATCTTCCAGTCCAGCCAGGAAGCAGAATGCCTGGGGAATCCAGTGAGGCCTGGGGCATCCACATTCAGCCAGAGCCTCATTTCTGATCCTCATTTTTAGGACTAACTGCACTCACCTGCAAGCACCCTTTAAAAAGCCCAGTGACAAAGAAGCACGACTGAGATCCCACGATGAACACCAGAACTCAGCAGAAACGTGTTTTACCGCTTTAATTTTGAGCAATGGCTAGAAATAAAACAATTGTGTGAGTTCCTTCTGGGGTGTGTGTGTGTTTTAATATAATCCTTACTCCTCTCAAAAATTACAAAACTAATGAAACAATGCACACACTGGATATTTTTGGATGCATTTCCTCCCTTTCTCTGATAAATGAAACACCTTTTAATGATAGGAAATCCTTGTGAAGTAGAACCCCAGCAGGGAGTAATTTAATGATGTTTGTTCTTCTTTTAGGGGAAAGGAATACGTCACTCAGTTCAGTTCTTGTGATTATCTCAGAGCCACTGAATAATTCTGACTTCCATAGATCTCTTTTCCTAACATAAAAGTTCCTGCATTTCTCTTTCATTTCCTTTCCTGACTGTGTGATTCTTTGAGCAAGTTAACACAGAAATGGCCTCCAGTGTGTTCTTTTCAAGAAGAAAGCTGTGTATGAATGAATGCATGCTTGCATTTTGTATTTATCTATCAATGTACCTAGCATTTTCCAAATAGTAAACCCAGGTGGTCAGATGCTATCAGTCTGGAAATTCAACTGGACCATTTGAAAAATGGGTAGCTCTTATATATGCGCCGGATTTTCCGGGTCTGTAAAATTACGTGGATTTGTATCCTGGCAGTGCAGTCCTATCTATGTCTATACAGAATGAAATCCCACAGAGACCATTAGAGCTTACCCCCTTTGCACAGGATTGCTGCATAATTTGCTTTTTCAAGCATTCCCATGATCTCATTTATTCAAATGTCATTTTAATTGTGAATAGTATTTAGAAAACATAGAACATAGAAAACAGAGCGAGTCAGAAGGGGTCTCCTCCTGGGCCATCTAGTCTGACCCCCGGCTCCAGCCGGCTCCGCTCACGACATGCCCACCATGTGCACGTCCAGCCTATCCTTGAACACCCCCACTGATGGGTCCTCAACCACCTCCCGGGGAAGCCCATTCCACACCCTCGGGGTCCTGACTGTCAGGAAGTGCTTCCTGGCCTCCACATGGAACCTTGGCTCCCTGAGCTTTGCTCTGTTGCAGCACGTTCTGCCTTCCTCTGCAGGGGAAATTTATTCATTTTATTCTTTGGCCAGGGTGACTTAATTTATACTGTTAATTTATATTATTTTAAGGAAGTTTATTTATGGATGTAAGCCGCCCCGAGACTTCGGCGAATGGGGCAGCATAGAAGTCTCCTAAATAAATAACTAAATAAAATCTCCTAAGAGTGGTGACCTTCCAGAATCCCAAGACTGGAGAACATGGAGATAAGACAATTCTGCAGTAATGTCTCCCATTGGCCAGAAAGGTCATCTTGGTAGTGCTCTGTTTTAAGGAATCTTCACCAAAGGGGAATACCCAACAGGGTATTTTAAGATCTCCAGTCTGTGCACAACAGCAGAGGTTTAAGGGGAGGGGGCGGGATTGGACCACTGAGATGGGAGAGCAGACTCCCCCCCGTACTTGATATGTTAAAAATGTCTTGACTCTCTGGGTTCACATTGAAGGCACCAAACAGGAATCCCTAAGGATGTAAGAAGCGTCCTGCTGGGTCAGGGCCAGGATCCATCCAGCCCAGCTTTCTCCCCCCCAGCTGCCATGGGAAGCCCACTAGCACCCTCCCACCCGTGTTTCCCAGCAACTGGTGTGCATTGACTTGCTGCCTCTGTTAAAGGAGGCCATGGAGAGCTTTCTTCTCCAGGAATTCATCCTATCTCCTTTCAAAGCCATCATTTCAAAGCCTTTCAAAGTGTGTTGTAGTGGTTAAGAGCCTGGGACTGGGACTCAGAAAATCTGGGTTCGTGTCCCCGCTCAGCCATGGAGCCAACTGGGTGACTTTGGGCCAGTCACAGACTCTCAGCCCAACCTACCTCACAGGGTTGTTGTTGTGGGGACAAGATGGAGGAGGAGAATGATGTCAGCTGCCTTGAGCCCTTTGTAGGAAAAAGGCCGGATATAAATCGAAAAATACAATAAATAAATAAATAAATCATTGCATCTCGTGGAAGCAAATTCAATAACTGAATCACCCAGAACTCCTACCTGGCTAGTTTTACCTCTTTTGTTTGCAAAAGGAAAGGGACATGTGCTCTTGCTGAATCACAGCTCTGTTAAAATCTGGATTTCTCCTTTATTCTCAGTGGGACACTTTCCATCCTCCCAAGCAGGGGAGAGCAAAGAATATAAAAGAACCAGATGCCAGGCAGCTATTTCACATGCTACTTGCATGCAGGGGCATTTCTGTGCTGAGGCAGAAGTCAGAGAACACTTTTACTGATGACCTCAAGATTATACCTCCCTTCCTCCAACGTCCATCCATTCAGCTCAGTCCCCTGCAAAGGTGCCTCGAAGGACAAATGCCTGCGGGCATCCAGATTGTGCTGAGCTTATGCAGAAAAGCAAGTGCTCAGACATAGGGATGGATCATGTGCCTACAACTTGGGTCGGCCTTAGGCATGTTCAGTAATAAACGCGTCCCGTCCTGCTTCTACAGCAGTCTGGGATTCTGAGAGCAGATCCACACACAAACAGTTGGGCATGTGGGGAAAGTGTGCAGGGGTTGTGTGACTCTTGCAGAAGGCCATGGAAAGTTGCGGTTGTCGGCTGAAAATGCTATTTCTTTCCTTGTGATTCATGGGGTGGTGCCCACATAAGGTTACCTACAATCTAGTCCTACCAGGACCTTATAAAATTTAGGCTGGTAAAAATTCAATCCCAGATCTAAGCAACCTTGCTGTTCCTGGGGTAGTTTATGTCCAGCAGTTTGCACAAGAAATAGCCTGGAGGAGGTCATTTGTGACCCCAAACAAGGGACACGTTTTGAAGTACCAAAGATGGTGAACTACAGGCCACCTCAGTCTCTTTGAAAGCCAAGAGTTGGAGCTAAAACTTCTAGGAGATAAGAACTAAAACCCACTGAGAAGAAGCGCTTTGTATGGTTCTGAACTTTGTGGGCCAAATTATTGTTATGCAGATCAAAGGTCAATAGGTCAGGGGCTGTTATGCAGATGTACTGTGATATGTATCTGCAGGAAAGAAAGTCTTAAATTATCTATACTAGGAGAAATCCATTCTTCTACTTATTCAAACCTCCCTTTGAATAAGGGAGGGGGAAAGAATCCAACATAGATCTTCCATAGGCAGCATTTGTCTGACCTGAGGCAGTTTGGTCTGGGGTGACAAAATCACCCCAAATGCAAACAGTGCTAAGTTTGAAAATTACTGGATGAAGGTCCCTACCTTCAGGCTTTTAGGTTACAGACATGATCCCAAATGAAAAAGGATAGGAGGGAGGAGAAAAAAAGCGAACTTGGGAACCATTTATGACAATATTCTAGAGCCAGTGAACATCTGAGTCAGCTTGGATGGTTGATGGGTGGGATGCCATGATAAAAGGAATTTTAAAAAACCTTATTCCCCAAACTTCTCTTAGGATAGACATTTGTCTGAGCTAACTAGAGATGATGGGAACTGTCACCTGACACATCTTAAAGGCACCAGTTTGGAGGAGACTGTCTTGGGAGTTAAAAATATCTAGTTGTGATTTCCCTTCCCTCCATGTATGGAAGCATCTCCAAAATACTGCTTATTCAAGCCTGTTGCTTGAGTGGGCTTGCTGGAGAGAAGAGCCGGAGAGTTGAATGGACCTTTAGGGACTCATCCATGAATCCTCTCTTAAGAGTGCCTGCAATTAACAAGAGGAGAACCAGGAGTTAGCCTGCTTGTCAGAGCAAGGACATGTCAGAAGAAAGAAAACAACACTGATCCACTCAGTCCCCGGAGTAATTAGCTGCATCTGAGAAACCGCCAGCTCTCAGGTCTTGCAAAATTAGAATTTCCTTTCAAGCGGCTGTCTGCTTTTCCTCTCTCTTGCTCTGTCTCTGGCAAATGTGATCAGCGCTACCGACATTCAGAATGAATCCCTGGGATGGCAACCTAGAAGACACCAATGCAAGCAAAGTCATGGAAGAGAAGGCTATCCATGGCTACTGATCTTGACAGCTTTATTATTATTATTATTATTATTATTATTATTATTATTATTATTATTATTACTATAACATTTCTATGCCACCCCTTGCCGAAGCCTCGGGGCGGCTCACAACACAAAATAAAATAAAATAAAATACAAAAATAACAATATAAAATTAACAATATAAAATAAATAACAATATAAAATAAGTCTCCCTGGCCGAAGAATAAAAAAATGAATAGTATTAACAGTTAAAATGACGTTTGAATAAAAAGGTCTTCGCCTGGTGCCGAAAAACAAATAGCGACGGCGCCAGGCAGACCTCTCTGCGGAGCACATTCCATAGATTGGGCGCCACCGCAGAGAAAGCCCTCCTCCGAGTACCCACCCTCCTAATTTCTTTCATGGAGGGTTCCCAGAGAAGGGCCTCTCCCGCAGATCTCAGGGGGCAGGCGGGCATATATGGACGTAAGTGCTCCTTCAGGTAACCAGGTCCCAAGCCGTTTAGGGCTTTATAGGTCATCACCAACACCTTGAATTGGGCCCAGACTTCAATGGGAAGCCAGTGGAGTTGACGGAGGACTGGAGTCATGTGAACATAACGCCCCGTCCCCGTCAGCAACCTGGCAGCTCTATTTTGAACCAATTGAAGTATCCAGACCGTCTTCAAGGGTAGCCCCACGTAAAGCACGTTACAGAAGTCAAGGCGGGAAGTCACCAATGCATGTGTCACTGTCGCCAGGCAGTCGTACTCCAGGTAGGGGCGCAGCTGATGGATCAGCCGAAGCTGGAGGAAAGCGCTCCTCGCCACTGCTGTCACCTGAGCTTCCAGTGAAAGCTCTGGGTCGAGGAGCACTCCCAAGCTGCGGACCTTGTCCCTAAGAGGGAGTGCAACCCCATTCAGGACTAGGTCAAATCCACCCTCTCCGAAGCCCGATCCGCCAACCAACAGGACCTCCGTCTTGTCTGGATTGAGCTTCAGTTTTTTGGCCCACATCCAGCCGATTACCTCGGCCAGGCACCGGTTCAGCACAGCCACTGCCTCACCTGGATTGGTGGAAAACGAGAGGTAGAGCTGGGCATCATCAGCGTACTGATGATTCTGCAGCCCACACCTCCTGATGACCTCTCCCAGCAGTTTCATGTAGATGTTAAACAGCAAAGGGGACAAAATGGAGCCCTGCGGTACTCCATGGCAAAGCTGCCATGGCGCAGAGCCATAGTCCCCCAGCACCACCTTCTGGAACCGGCCATTGAGATAGGAGCAGAGCCACTGCAAAGCAGTGCCTCCGACCCCCAATCCCGCAAGCCTATCCAGAAGGATACCATGGTCGATGGTATCGAAAGCCGCTGAGAGGTCCAGAAGAACCAACAGGGACGCACTCCCCTTGTCCTTCTCCCTGCACAGGTCATCGTACAGGGCGACCAAGGCAGATTCAGTACCGTACCCGGGTCTGAAGCTGGACTGAAATGGGTCCAGATAATCAGTTTCATCTAAGAGTGCTTGGAGTTGTCCCGCCACCACCCACTCTAACACCTTGCCCAGAAATGGGATGTTGGCCAATGGTCTATAATTAGTGGCCATCTCTGGATCCAGTGACGCTTTCTTCAGGACCGGTCAGACTACCGCCTCCTTCAAAGGGGCAGGCACCCGACCCTCCCTCAGAGAAGCGTTAACCACTTCCAAGATCCAGGTCCCAATCCCGTGCTTGGAATTATTTATTAACCAAGACGGGCAAGGGTCCAGTAGGCAAGTGGTGGGACGTACTCGTCCAAGCACCTTGTCCACATCATCGGGCCGCAGTAACTGAAATTCATCCAATAATTCTGGACCAGACGGCAGCGTTGGTGTCTCCCCAGAAACCTCTGATTCATCAGTGGAGTCCAGCTCGTGACGAATCTGAGCGATTTTCTCGCTGAAATGCCTGGCAAAGTCATCACAGCGGGCCTTCGAGGGTGGAACCCTGTCTGTGTACATCGGATGCTGAGGAACATGGGCAGCAGGGTGCTGTTGCATTCATGGGCCACTGGCCACTGTGCAACCAGCATGCTGGACTAGATGGACCCTGAGTCTGAGCTGGCAGGATTCATGTTTTCATATACTTTATCTCTGAGCTGTACCAGCTCTGGCTCCACGTCGGCCTCACGTGACCTGTAGGTTGCTCAAGCAAGGCCAGGCTGCAGCACGACAGCCTTTTCTTCTCCATCCCACCCAGGAGGACTACTGGCTAGCTTGAGAGGACCACGTCCGTCCCAGGCCTGATGGCAGATCACTGAGCACTGCCCCTGCCGTTTATGGATCCACCACATGGGGCAGCTGCAGACTGATCCACTGGGGCCTCAACCACCTCCCGTGGAAACCCATTCATCCCCTCGGCATCCTAACTGGCAGGAAGCGCTTCCTGGCATCCAAACTGGGCTTCCGGGAATGCTCTACCATGAGAGATTCATCAGGCACCTACCTTGCTGAGCTTTAGGCACCTAACAGAAACTTTTCTCTGCCAACACACCTATGGCATCACTTAGATTATCTTTATAGTAATTTGCACCACTTTTAATATAGTAAGATTTATCTACTTGATTATTTACATGCTATTTTATCTTGTTTATCTATGATGATTTTAATTGTACTATATTATATATGTCACTTATTGGTAATTTTATTGTAATGGCCACCTAAAGAGCAGATGCTAATGGGCGGCCTTCAAGCAAATCCAATAAATAATAATGAATCCCAATAATAAGTGGACTCCACATGGGAACGAGCACTCTCTACTGGACCACAAGATGCATCCAGACTGGTTCAGCAACCAGGTGTCCGCATCACCTGCATGTACAGAAAGGGCTCCCCGGCAGGATGGCAGCAGCTATATTTAACCTGATGCTTCCCGTGCTCTCAGACTGCTTTATGCAACGTGACATCCCGTCATTTAGCCGTAATTGTGATGGCCTCCAGATGAGTTACTCTTGCACCCAGAGTTAGCTGATAATTTACAGCATTTGTGCAGGCAATCACACCTATGAATCCAATTAGCATTCCCATGAGTGTGTTGCTGAATGAGTTACTGCATTGAAAAGGTTGCCACCAGTACGAAGGTTTGTCTCACTTCTAATATAAGCTGAAACAAGGGCGGGTGGCGGTGATGTTTGTTTGTTTGTTTGTTTAAAACTTCTGTATGCCATCCCTTATGCCGAGGCATCTCAGGACAGCTCACAGTACATAAAATTGGAATACAATAAAATCACATTTATAAATGACCTGATTCAATAAAAGTTTACATAAAAGACAAAAGCAAAGTGACAAATGATGAAATTTTAGCTTTTAAAACAGTGATTAAATAAAGAGGTTTTTGACCTGGCGCCGAAAAGAATATAAACACGATGCCAGGTGCACCGCTCCAGGGAGCGCATTCCACAAGATCTTGTGCTAGAGGTCGTGCTCGTGATAGCTGGCCGCCTTCTGGAGAGAGAAGCAGGCAGGATGATCTTCACGCTCCCTCCAATTAAGGAGGGGAGTGCAAGAAAACGCGATGCTTGTGTCAAGACTTTGTGATTGGTGCACAGGAAAAGTTTGAGGATCTTCTCTCTGCCCTCGAAGCAGCAGTGCTTCCAGATATTTAGTAAGGAATGGATGAAGTCATCTGTTCTGGGAGAGGAGCACATCCAAGCCCTGTCCCTCATGGTCTGCAAGAAACATTAGAAGCTTTCCCAGGGTCTCCTGGTTCTCAACCCCACAGAGCCCCCATTGTGCCAGCATCTGAGGATCTGTTACATTTTCCCAAGGTAAAACACTCTGTTTACTTGCTGCAGGAAAGATGGTTCCTACTCTTCTGCAGACGAATTGTCTTCTGGATTCCTCACTTTTTCCTTATTAGCTTCCCCGTAATGCCCCACCCACCCCCAGTCAGTTTCCTGGCATTCCTAAAGTTATATATTCTTTAGCAGTATTTCTGTACTGCCCGTTTTGCCCCAAATCCACCAAGCGGGTGGACATCAACTCTCGAATCAGACAATGAGATCATACATCTAAAAATCCATCAAAGCTCTGAGAGTGGAGCTGGCATGCATCCTCTGCCTCTAAAGTAGGCCATCATTTGCGTTTTTAAGAGCCAGGGAACTATGCAGAAAATTCAGGTGTAATTTGGCAAATTCCAGTTTAAAGTCCAGCTGAATTCTATGCAAATTTCTCTGGATTAAGGAAAATACAACTCTCAGACCACTGCAAGTGTGGAAGCTGTGACACTCGTAGCCTGCCCAACTCAGCTGCTTTCAGCTCTCACTGAAAGTCTGCGTAGGTTCTCAGCATCACACAATCCTAGTCCAGGGGTCACAGTTTACATTTTCTCTCATCCTGCCCTTCTTTCACCTGGTTCTCATTTTTATTTCCCTCCCTCCTTTCACTTCTCTCTGTATTCCCCTCCTTCTGAGCCTCACTTGATACAACAACCACCCACTACCTCTCTTGCATCTCTCCAAGGGTGACCTCAAGCATTATAGAAACCGGCAGGGTTACCAGGTGCTCAAATGGGTGTCCGACTGGCCACTGCTGGCCACACTCCTGAATGCTGAGCTGAATGTGTGCACCAGCTCACCAAGCTGGCTGACGTCTAGTTCTTCCTACCGCCGTTCCACTTCAATGGCATTTGTGAAGACATTGTAAACCACCTTGGCCACTGACCTGATGGCCACGCTCCTCTCTCCTACAAGATTCCAGGTCAGTCGTGTGGGCAACACAAATTCTGCACTGTGGGTGGAGATGCCCATATGGAGGGGCTTGGATCACCCAGGGAGACAGGCAATAGAAAGAGGGACCCAGGCCAGCTGGAGCACGCAAGGGTATCTCCCAGGAACAGGCGGGACTTTGGAAAAACCCAGTGCATTGCCACCCTTCGGATTAAAACATTAAAACATCGAAGCAAGACCACAGTCAACAGGATTTAAACAGTACGCTGAAAGAGAGATTTCTTAACCTTTTCTGAAGGCCATGACAGTGGGTGTCCAGAATTTACCTAGAGACGAGTGAGAATTTCCTTCTAGTTTTGTTCTGATAAGGATTTGCCAACCTTTGCAAATTTCTTCATATTTGGGAGAAAAAGAACTAGAGGGTTTTTTGTTTTTATGTCAGTATGAGAGAAACTGAAATCGACCATTTGTCCATCCAGGCCAAGGGCTTTGGCTGCTTGGCTCTTCGAAGTCTGGGTCTGACTCACTGTGGATTCAGTCATGTTCATGCTACATAAGGGATGCGACCTCTAACATTTTTCTGACAGGCAACTCTTCATTAAGAAACGTGTGCCAGGCAGGTACAGTGTGGTCTTCTCCATGCTGAGAATAGCTGTACCCATTGAATTAGGTTAGAGGAAAGCAAGGATTCAGTTCAGTTCCTTTTTATTAAGGATGTGCCATGATTCACTAAGTTCTTCATGTTCAGGAGAGAGAGAAATTGAGACTAAAAAAAAAAATACGAAAGAGGGAGGGCATGGGACTGAAAAATCCACCAGTGCCATACAAAGCCAGTTGCAACACCAGGGTTGCCGCTAGCCTGGGTTGGGAGCTGCTTTCCTGGGGAAGGATGCAACGGCACATTGAATGGCACCGGGGCGTCACAGAGCCTCTTTTCAAGTATAACGAGCACTGGAAACCTCTTGAAGAAAGGCCAAGTTGGAACTCACATGGATGACTCGCTGAATGTTAGTTGAGCCCATGAAGTGAGGTTCCCACTTCTACCCAGCGTTCCCCAACCTGAACACTTCCTGGTGTTTCAGGCTCCAAGGCCCATTAGACCTGCCTGCTTGGAACTGGCTAGCTGGACCAAGGGACCGCCCAGTGAAAAGCAGTCTTCTGTGTTAAGAAGGTAAGGGCCAAGGGCCACCTGGCCCAGCATCCTGCTCCCAGAGTGACCAATCAGCTGCTTAGGGGAAACTCCCTAGCGTGTTTCCTCCACTCCCACAATACCACTGTTCCCCTCAGCCATGCTGGCTGGGATTTAGTTCAAAACATTTTGGGAATGCTGGTTTCCCAACCTTGAAGCACATACATTAAGTCAAAGATGGAATGAATCAGAAGGAGAGCAAGATCTCCTGGTCATAATACTTCTCTACATTGAGCAGCATTGGATGCTCTAAACTCCTGGTCGGTGATTTTCCATGCAGTTTCCCATAAGCTAACCCAGTTTCACAGCCAAGCTTCGTAAGATCTGCAAATTATTCCTGACACTGTATTGATTGGAATGGTTCTTCCTACACACGATTCTTATGAGAGCTGTTTCATGCAGCCAATATGGACCTTTTTTCACAGCAAAAGAAAGAACGGCACTTCCAAGAAATACTGATATATTTATTTCCCTTTATAGTCAACCTTATCCCAGGGATTCACTCAGAATGCGGCCTCAGTCAGGTCAGTGGCAGGACTAGGACAAACCCTTTCAGAATCTGCTCCTCCAGAATCCACAGACTTCCTCTCATGCTTGGCCCAGTCTGGCAAAGTGAGCCGAACCAAGAGGGAGTCCATGAATACTTGTGGGTGCTGACTGCACAACCAACAACCTCCCCTGCCTCAAGACCGAGAAAAGAAGGGCTGTGAGTGGGCACTCCAGCTGCCGTTCCTGGTGGCCAGCCTTCTTTCCCACTCACTGCTGCCCGTGGCGGTGGCACGTGTGGATACGGGGATCTGGGCGTGGGCCTGCCCCTGGCCCTTTCCTACAGCCAGCCTCCTTCCACACTCACTCCTGCCAGCAGCAGGGGCAGGCACAGGAAAATGGCACTGCTTGCACAGTGCCCGGGGCTCAAATCCGGGCGAGCACCCCATGAACCTCGGGTGCGCTCAGCAGGAACTCGGACTCTGGGCAGCTGCAGAGTGGGTGGGAGTCTTGGAAGCCAAAACCAGGGGATCTGATGGATTTTCCGCACCAAATGGATTCCTCGCACATCCCTGGCGGGTGGTGACTCAACAGTTAACAGGGCTGTGCCTTGACTGAGTCTTGGGCAGTCCAGGAGTCTTATTCCAAAGCTTTAAAGAGCTATCCATGGTGCTGAACCTGTGTGGGGACCAGCCTTCCATGCCAGAGAGAGCTCCTTTCAAGTTCAGAAAGCTATCAAGACCCAGGAGCCTCCACTGGTTTCACCTCCAGGAGAATCCCTGGCATTTCTGGGTAAGGCTAGAAAAAGAGGCAGGTATTGTGCGTACTTCTATTTAAGAGCACTGGGAAGTTATGAATTACTCTTGTATCCAGTGCATTTTTTCCTTTTCCTTTTTCCTGGAGAAAAATGTACCAGAACTCTTGGATTACATATCCTAGGAGTAGATGGCATTTAAACTTCAATGGAGGGTATTAAAATATTGGACAACTACTAATACAATGCAATGCATATTCTAGATCACTCATCTGAGCCTATTTGGGCCTATTTCAGTAAATCATCCAGAGTCTCTTTGCCATAGGTACCTTCAGATTTTTACAAGAAGCTTTTGGATAGATCGGAGGGTCATTGCTAATTCTTTCTGTGGAGGGCAATGCTTTTGAAGCTTACAATGTTAGATAAATTTCATAATATGGTCCATGACATTCCTTTCTGTCCTTAAACATTTGAACAATATTTTGTATCTTTTTAATTGTCTTTATATAAATCCGTGTCATGTTCTTGTAACTCTAGAATCAGTTTCAATTGTTCTTATAGAGATTCACACATCAGTTCTGAATTTTGACCAAAAAGATCTTCCTTTGTAAACCCACATACATGGATTTCTCTTTTTATCTCTGTTGCAATCAAATTTAGCTTCAATAAAATGAAACCCCCAGACTTCATATTCTTCCCTCTGAGAGACATTGATTAGAAACGGGAAATTTGTGCTTAAATTATTAACTTCCAACTGTTAATAATTTTAGTCCCAGCATCTTTGCACTTACATGTATATCGCGGCTATTTTTTGGAGAAGCTTGGTACAAAATGTCCAGTTTGACAACGTACAGCATCACTCATGATAATTCTGGTCCATGATTAACACAGTGTGATACAATAACAGAGAGAAATGTATCTTGCAACACTCTCTTCAATCCAGAACAGTCTCTAGCGTCACTACTGTACATAGCTAGGAATCCATTCTGGCCATGGCAATCCATTGGATCATTAGCTCCCTGGAATCTGGCCCAGTTTTCTGCAGCTCTGAGTCCAGCCCCTGGCAAGCCCTCCCAGCATGTTCACCATGTTCACCAGTGCACAACTGCTAGGCAAGCAGCATCGCTCTTCTGCCACACACACAGACTTTCTTCGTGCTGTTGCACATGCCATGGAAGGATGCCAGATACACCACCTTCTTTCCGCAGCCATTCACAGACTTCCTTTCTGCTCAGCTCACTTTTTAAGTGAAGGCCAAGCATGAGAGAAAATTCGCAGATGCTAGAAGGATGGATTCCTCAGGGTTTTGACACATCTCTAGCTGAACCATCACAAGCAACAGAAATCAAAGGTTCATTCTGGTACCCTTTTGTCGTTCCTAAAGAATAGAGATGTTGGGCTAATAAGCTGAAATTTCCTTTTGCTGTTACACCACCTAGTTCTAATAAGCTAAGAAACAAATTCACACTGGAGTGCATTGCACAATCTGGGAGAAGAACCCACACGTTTTTTAAAAATCAATGTAGATTTTTTACTAATAGCACTGGATTAATCAATAATGAAGGAGCTCCTGCTATCAAACTTCACAATTCTTTTGATTGATTTATTTCTCATTTCACAAGGTACGGGACTGAAATGTTGCTGCAGGCACTAGAGAAGTGAATTTCATCTTCAAAATTATTGAAAAACTGGTTATTTGGAGCTGCTTTACATGCTGTGCAAAATAATTTAACTGGGATATCCTTACGAAAGATGATTTCCCCAAAGTGTCGTCCTGAGCTTTACTTCTTTTTCCCCTTAAAGACAGCAACTGCTCTTTCACACCTTTCCATAGGCAGAGATTTCATAATTTTTCCATTCTTTTGACACGCTCATCCCAATTATCTTTTCAGCTGCAAGTGTTCCAACATTTTGGCAATGAATGAAATCTAGCTTCTCATTTTTTGCACTTAGCCAGTTCTAAAGCTGGGGAGGGGGGAACCATTTATTCTGCTTTCCAGAAACTGGGTGAATTTGTGCTTATATTTCTTTCTTTAGCACAGGAAAATGTAGGCATTACTGGGATTTGATCTGATTCCACTGCTTCATTTTCTTCATATAAGTTCTGTCTTTGTTTATTGTTTAGTGCACAGGAGACCTTAATTAGTTGGATGAGCTCCTATCTTGGATTAGCACTGCTGCAAACATCTGCATTTTCTTTTTCATAAATTGGGGATTTCTGAGAACTGCCATTCGCTTAGAGTGTTGGCCTTTGAGGAGAAATGGATCTTGGAAGGACTCTCGCAATACCTAGAGAAGCATTGCCACTGGGGAGTTACTTACTACCATACCTCCAGCCCATTGCTCACCAAAGAGTATGAACCAAGTTTAGGGTTGGGACAAGCCCCATGAGTTGTCTCTTCATCTCACAGACGTTCCTCTCTTCTTGGCCGAGTCTTGGAAAGCAAGCTGAGCTGAGCAGAAGGCTGCTGATGCCCATGCAGTGAATGCAGTGCAACCAGCAACTTCTTCTGCAGCAAGGTTACCTGAAGGAGCGCTTACATCCATATATACCCGCCCGCCCCTTGAGATCAGCAGGAGAGGCCCTTCTCCGGGAGCCCTCCGTGAAAGAAATCAGGAGGGTGGGTACTCGGAGGAGGGCTTTCTCTGCGGTGGCGCCCAATCTATGGAATGCGCTCCCCAGAGAGGTCCACCTGGTGCCGTCGTTATTTGTTTTTCGGTGCCAGGAGAAGACCTTTTTATTTAAGTGTCATTTTAATTGTTAATATTATTGGATTTTATCTGGCCAGGGCGACTTATTTTATATTGTTATTTTGTATTTTAACTTAATGTTTACATTTTACAAACATTCTAACTTAATGTTATAACTTAATGTTTGTATTTTAACTTAATGTTGTGAGCTGCCCCGAGGCTTTGGCGAATGGGGCGGCATAAAAATGTTTTAATAAATACATAAATAAGGAAGGAAGGTGCCATCGGTGACATAGAAGAGGGCCCTTGCTTGCTCAGCAAGTGCAGCTCATCAGGAACGTGGGTGCTGCAGAGTGAGCCAGAGTCTTGGAAGCTAAGCCCAGGGAATCTCTGGGCCCCCAGCCCCTGCACGGAACTTCCACATCCCTAACCAAACTGAAAGAGCTGTGAATTGACACAAAATTCAGAGCTGTCCATGTTCAGGACAAAAAAGGGGGGTAAAGAATTGGGGAGAAACCAAAGCTGATGGATTAGCTTATTCAGGGCTTTGTGCACCACTTCTAAAATGTTGGCTTTGAATTCCTATGTAATCAACCAGAATTGGGGCCCTGGCCTCTTTTCTGACAGGTTCCTCATCTTTGACAACCATATGGCCAGCTATATTCTTCTCCATGGTGAGAATGACTGTTGTCAGTTCGCTCTTGCCAATGCTGCTGGGGGAATATTTCAGATCAGTTAATTGTTAAAGGAATCCACCAAGATTATGTCTGAAGCACACTCTCTCTCTCTCATTTGCTCTCTCCCTCTCAGGACACAGGGAAAAGTGAAACTGACAATTGCAGCTATTCCCTACATCTCTATATCGAGCATCCAATTCAGTGTCATGATCATTACAGATTCTGTCCTGTTAAAGTAAGCAAATATGTAGCTCTCAATAATGCAAGGACACATGTCTCTAATTCTGCAGCAAGGAAGTTCGCTTTTATGAAGCACTAATCCCAGAGATATAAAGGATCTATCCGAAACCTGCTAGAAGGCACTGGGAGTTTAAGGATGCATGCAGCAGGAACGATACTCCTTTTCATCGAGTGGCAGCCTGCCAAATTTGGAAGCTACTGGCTGGAACAGCTTCTATCAGCTCTACTGTAGGTGGCTAACAGCTGTCCTTGCACAGATCAACTTAGGAGAGAAACAAATAACACAGCAAAGTGGTGCAGGGCTTCCAGCTGGCCCTGTCTGGCTACCGACGCCAGCCTTCGATTGTGAGCAATTGCTTGTTCAGGCACAGGTTGAGCTTCCTTGTGGCTACTTCTCCCTCAGCTCTTCCCACTGCTAACACCAACAATGAAGCAGTTTCCGGCGTGTTTTCCTATGAGAAATCCCTTTCCGTTCCTTGCCAATGACAAGAGTGAAGAAAACACCCGTCCAAAGTCCACTGGGGGTGTGGGATCAAAAGAACATTTACAGCTCATACAGAAATACATGAGGCAGGAGGCAGGCAGTATTCTAGAGGCACCTGAGAATAAAACAATGGAGATGCACATGATACAAAGAGAAGGGAAAGCAGACATTAGCATATCTAAGGTGTGCCCCAAAGGACAGGCCTTTCAGGACTGGGATATTAGCATTCCTAAGCTGTACTTGGGAAACAAAACTTGCAAGGAGGGTTTCTGATCAGCTCAGGAACCCCACCTTAAGTCTAAAGCTATTCTCACAGTGTTGGGTTTTTAGCAGCTGCATTGCAGCAAAGCTTTTGCGCATTTTCTGGCAGAGCTTTTGTCCTGACACCAACAAGCACAATGCAAAGGAACTGGGTTGTTGCACCACATGGAGGGGAGGCCACAGGGCAGACGTTTCCGGGACTCCAAATCTTCTTGTCATATCAAAATGCCCTTGCCTTGAAAGACCATGACTGGAGCCGAGCAGTAAAACCACGAGCTGCACCCAATAGCAGAACAGAAGGGTAGCAGAAATTAAACCCTCTCTTCAGGAGAGGCACAATTTCAGCCGCGGTTTTGTCTAGGTGGACTGTATAATTTTGGACCACTCGATATTCTCTCCCTTTGTGTAGAGTAAAACCTTACTTCCTTGCAATTTCTAGCATTCCAGCTGGCGAGGAATGCACCGCAGCTCATCCTTTTGGTTCCTCTGGACTTGGCGGGATTCCTTTTTAACCTGCAATGTGCAGATAAGTTAGCAGCAGTGAAGGGTGAGGAATTTAATTTGGGGGCAGGAATCCACCAGATTTGCCCAGCCCAGCTCCCCAAGTTGAGGCCCATTCTGCTTTTGCCCTGAGCCCAACCTGCCCTGACCATCCACATGGGCATCTGGCAGGAAGTGGGCCCAGGCCAGTCTGCAGGGCTGGCTTCACACACACCGTCCAGTGCCCATGTCCTGCTGGGCGAGTGGAGCTCCGCTTCACACACCTGACTTTGTGCAAGAATATTTCCGTGCAAAGAGGAGGTCCGCTTGCATTCCCAGGCGTTCACGGGCCTGATCTCAGCTCAACACACGTCCTAAGCCAGGGCCGAGTCAGGGCCGTCTGAACGCGTGGGCCTGATGGGCACTTGCCCCTGGGCCCCATACTGAGAAATCTGTGTATGGTAACCCTTGGAAAATTGGAAAACTTCCAAAATTAACAGTAGTTGTAGTTGTCGCAGGGGCCCCAGCACACTGCTTTGCCCGGGGCCCATCATGCTGTTCAGACGGCCCTGGGCCGAGTACAGGAAAGAAGTTCAGAAACACTACAGAGGCAGCTTTTGGCTGGGTCTTTGCACACCGAGCTAATAGGGTCTTGTTCCATTGACTAGTAGGACCTCTGACGAGACAACTAGAGATAAACAAAGGGGCTATGCCTGTGACCATCACAAAGCAAGGATTGTGATCCTGGGCCCAGCTGATCAAAGAGGAGAATTAAGAATGAGAACACCTGATTGCCAATCACAGACAATTGTCATTCGCTTGCCACATCTGGCTTCTAACATGAAATGTGTTGATCTTTAAGCCAGCCTGGGAGATGCTTTCTTCACTATGAACACCCCATTTTCTGACTCCGCTTCAGACTAGCTTTCTTTTTCCCAGACTGGCCAAAGGCAGCTCTTTGTATCTTCAGCTGTTGCTCAGATCCATGGAGCCCTTTTCTCTTTCCCATTAAGATGAAATGCAGATGTTTCCCTTTCTGTCCCATTTCCATGTAATTTCTTCTCCCCTTTATTAGGGATAATTACAATGACCAACATCTATGGAGGCCTCTGTAGTTCCAGAAGCTAAAAATGTGGAATCCTATGAATCCGAAAAATTCCTTTTCAGTAAAACTAGACATGGTCTGAGGCTCCCTTGCCCTGTTGCACAGCCCTATTTAAAGGCCATAAAAGCAGAGGGGGGTGATTTTTTCTCTAGCAAGGAGATGCATGCAATGTTCATGTCTGCGTTATTGTATTCCAGCATATATCTTCCTGGAGTTGGGTTTGATTCTTAATCAAATGCTTCTGCCTCAAGGGCTTCCAGAAGATGGGTTGCTGGCAGAAAAGAGGCGACATTTTTAATATTGTCTAATAACTTTCTCTCAACAGGACTGATGCCCACAAATAATGGCAATTGAAAAAGATTCAGCATATAGAAGGAAGTGGAAGGTTGAGGCTCTGAATGTAATTACCAACCTGGAGCACTGTTTCTTCTGATCATCCTCATCATTGTCGTCTGTTCTTTACAAAGCTTTAAAAAAAACCCCTAATACTTCTAAAATACTTGGAGACCTTTGATGACTGTGAATACTTCTTTGATTGAGGCCTGATAGAACGTATTTGTATTTAATTTTTATATTGGGCTTGCAAAGAGAAATCAGCACCGTTTGTTCCACTACTAGTGTACATAAGCTGCAGGAAAGTTACTTTCAATAGTTCAATTATAAAGGAAAAATTAATAGGCAGCTAATGAAACGCGGCACAGAGCATTAACCATCTATGCATCTAGCTTCATTTGTTTTCTGCTGTGATTTATGCCACTTTACTCAAGATGTTATTCAAGGTTTTTTTGCACCCCTTAATAAAGCTGAGATTAATCAAATCTCAAATCAGGTTGCTAAAGTTCAATGCTGGCGATTTATCCCTCGTCTATGAGAATGAACCAAACCAGTGTAATAAACCAAACAATTTGTACCTGGATGTGAAAACAAAAAACATATTTCTTCCACGCTCAGTCTGACAATAACCATGTTCACTCATGCTCTCAAAGAGGATCTAAGAGGGCCAAAGATCTTCTTCCTTAGCCAAGCGCATTGTTCCATCTCCACCGTACTTGGGAAATTATTTAGTCTCCCTTTGTGCATCATGATAAGTGGAGGGGTAAGATAGGTCATGACGAGCAAACTTGCCCAAGCTTTTGATTATCTATTTGGAAAGTAACAAAGTCATCCATCTGAGCTTACATGGGAGTTGTTACAATTATTATATCTTTTATTGCCTTACATTTATACCTGGCCTATCTTCCTCTTGTAAGGCACTCAACCCATTTCACCCTCACAACAACCCTGCAAGGTAGGTTAGGCTAAGAGTTTCACCCTCAATGTCACACGGTGCACTTCAGGGCTGAGTGGGGATTCAAACCCAGATCTTGTCAGTCCTAGTCCAACACTCTGTCTCCCACACCTGACTGGCTCTCTTTTAGCACACGTTTTAAGCACAAAATCTCACCCTGCAGGTATGAATTTTTGCATATTCAGGATATCGACGTGCATCAGGGGATCTGCGGGTCAGAACCACACAGCGCAACATGATGTCGTGTCCTGCTATGTCATGTGCCCCCTCACCCAGCTGTGTGAAGACATGATGCGCCGTTTGCTCACCACTGAAAATGTTCTAACGGAGAACTCTTAGATTTTGACTCCTCTGAGCTAAAACTGCTTGAAATAAATTATGAGGCAGCATCTAGGTGGTAAAAAAAATGAAAATGTAGGAAGAGGATCTGTACTCCTTTACTGCATGTGTTCCAACACTCGCAGTCAATTCAGCACTTGGTGGTGAATCCATAAATCAGTGCTCCAGGCTGGCTGCAAAGGGAAGTATTTCAAATGCATGTGTTTTGACCAACAAACAAATCGCAAAATGTGTGACATCCCTAAAACAAACCCCTACCTGGCAGAGGAATCTTGAGCATGTTTAATCATGATGGAGCTTGCTGCAGGTAAGTGGAAGTCTGAAAGCTCAGGAGTGAGTACCCCTGTTTTGTGGTGTGGGCAGATGCAGCTTCTTCTGCCTCCATCCCAATTCTCCTTCCCACCTGAAAGTGGAGTCTAATGTTGCAAGCACTTTCTCACAGATTTTCATTGTCTATCTCCACTAGCAACAAATTGTTCAGCAGTCTCCCAGCTTTTGTGCAGCTTTCCCCATTCTAAAAGGGTGGATTGTTTCTCCAAAGGCTCAGGTACTTCAAGTCGAAGTTTTCAGCTCAAATATGCTGGTACTTTTGATCCTCAGTGCTCTTTCACCTTTGACCGCTCAGTACTGGACTGTGCTTTGGAGAGTTTCTCTAAAATGGCATTTTGTCAAACATTCACAACCAGCTGTGGGAGAACAAAGGACTGTGGACAGCATTGGTGTCACACACCTGTCCCATGTGGGGCTGGGGGGTCCATCATCCATACAACAGAAATCTAGCAGTCCTAAAAGCAACCTTTGGGGAGCCAGTGTGGTGCAGTGGTTAAGAGTGCAGGACTGGGACTCAGGCGATCTGGGTTCAAGTCCCTGCTCAGCCACGGGGCCAGCTGCGTGATGTTGGGCCAGTCACAGACTCTCAGCCCAACCAACCTCACAGGGTTGTTGTTGTGGGGATAAGAATGGGATCAAGAAGAGGAGAATGAAGGAAATTTCTCCAAGAAAATGTCTTTTTTGTCTAAATAAAAAAGCCTAAATAAATAAAAAAGCTGAAATGCCTGTTTCTGGACTGAGACAGGTCAGCAGACTTTCCTTCTGCAAGGTCCATGGACCTGCTCCATTTGAGAAATGACTTACACCTGCTCTCCAGTGTGGTGTGATGGTGAGAGCCTTGGGCTGGGTCCTGAAAGATCCGGATTCTAGTCCACCCTCAGCCATGGAGCTCCCTGGATGACTTTGGGCCAGGCACTTGCTCCCAGGCTGACCTACCTCACAGCTGCCTGGAGTTCCTCACAAAAGGGAAAGGCAGGGTATAAAAGCAATGGAATAATAACAATAATAGCCCTGCAGTGTCTTAGTGGGGGGCTCCATGGGTACACAAGCGGCCTTGGCTGCCACCTTCGGACTGAAGCAAAATGCAACGTTCAGGGTGATCTTTTTTTAAAAAAATTAAGACCAAGGTTCTCCATAAGTGCTTAGAGTAAGGATGGGGAGTCAATGAAGAGTGGCTACCCTGCCCAGTGGCACGGTAGCCACTAGCCACTGCTGGAGAGAGCAGCTCTCAAGGTGAATTGTCTTCCCACCTCTGCAGTCTACAACTCTGGTGGCACATCCAAATGGAGCATTTTGTGCATACACTGAGCTCGTATCCTCAGGAGCTGTGCACAATTGCATGCAAGAGCCAACACGCACACAACTGTTCGCACATCCCCGTTCCCTCTCAGACCCTCCAGAAGGCATGCGTGGGTCAGGAGTCCTGGCAGGGGAGATCCCCAAGATGGGACTGAGCTCCCAAGTTCATTATGACACCTATCTTTGTGTTGTGTGAAGAGGCTCTTAGACACTGAAATTGTGGAAGGTGTCACATACCTTGGCTCAAAGGAAACTGCAGCCACGAAATTTGAAGAAGACTGAGACTTGGAAGGGAAGCCGTGAAGGAACTAGAGTGTGAGGACTTTCACAGGAGACCAAGGCCAGGATCACCCACACTATAGCACTCCTGATCAGTCCGTATGGGTGCAAAAACTGGACAGTGAAAAAGGCTGACAGGAAGAAAATTGAGACATTCAAAGCGTGGTGCTAGAGGAGGGCTTTGTGAATACCCTAGACCAACCGGAAGGTGATCTTGTGGGTCCTAGATCAAATCAAGCCAGAGCTTTCCCTAGAAACAAAACAGAACAAAACTGGGGCTGTCATACTTGAGTCACTCCCTGAGAAAGCAAGAGTCACTGGAGAAGACCCTCATCTTAGGGAAAGTCAAAGGCGAAAGACAAAAGGGAAGGCCAAAGATGAGATGGATGGCTCCATCAAGGAAGCTACATCAAGGACTTTGGTGGAAACTCAGTCATAGAGTTGCCATGCGATGGAGATGGCTCGATAGCGCATAACCAGAACAATTCAATCACCACGGCCTGATTCTTAGCCCAGCAAACTGGAGGAATGGCTGTCAGCAACAAAGCATCCACATGTAGCAAATAAATACTTGATGGGAGGAACTCTGAACCTCTGAACACTATTTGGTGTTCTGCTTTTAGATTTGTGCACCAACAGGGAAGCATATCTATCTCTTTGCCCGCTGAAGAGAAAATTGGTGCTGTCAGAGCTGAGACTCATGGCTGTTAGGGAACAAATGCAGAGGTGCTTTGGAGACTTATAATGAATTGGATCAAAGGGTTAGCCCAGAGAATGGCAAATAATACCCCGTTTCAAAGACCAGTGACAAAAGCTCAAGGATGTTAACGGCAGGGGAGAGCACTTTCCTTTTCGCTTGAGTTGGAAATGAAAGGGGCTGTTATTCTTGATGTATGTTCCAAGCTCAGGCAGATTTGGACCGTCAGATGAGGAGTAGTCCTGGGAGCCGGCATCCTCAGATGTTGAAATGGAAGAAGCAGAGGAACTTATCTCAAGGTCTCCTTCCCCAGGGGTCCAGGTGGACTCTGAGAATAGCCAGAATCTACAGCAGCAGGGAGGGGGCAAAGGAGAAGAGCTTCAGCAGCCGGCCAAGCCTGGTATGACTCTTGACCCCATGATGTGCCACCCAGAGAGATGGGTCAGCCAACTAAAGGGACTGCCAGGGCCGGGGGGAATCCTCATGTGAGGGATGTTGTAACCTCCTGCAAAGAAAATGGAAGAAATGCTTCAGTAAAGGGCCGAGTGAAATGCTTTATCAGAAAGAAACCCAAGTAAGTGGTGTGCTAATGGTATAAAAATCCAGACGAGGACACCATTGGCAATTTGTGACAAAGGAATCAAATGAATGAAAGAGGCCAATTGGCAGCTTTTGCCAATTGAGAGTGGAAAATGTAAACACACACCCTGGAGGAGGAGGAGGAGGAGGAGGAGGAGGAGGAGGAGGAGGAGGAGGAGGAGGAATGCATCTAAAGGAAAGGCTGTTTTAAAATTCCCTTTATTAAGCCATTCATTAGACAGCTCTTTTGTAAGATTACAGGAGAAACAGTAGTAATTGTTATACTCTTACTGCACATTCAGTTGGAGCGTCAGCTTATTAACGTGTTAATGGCTCCAGATGTTGACGCTGGAGAATTTATAGGGTACTTTAAGAAAGCTTTCTCTGTTCTCATCCTGAGGCAGGGCCAGGCTCAGCACAGTAAGATGCCTGGTTAATCTCACTCCTCAAGAACAAAGTATGAGTTTGGTTGGCTATTGATTAAAATCTATAGCCCACGCAAGTGACGGGCTTTTTAAAATGAGTTTTGCAGTGCAGTCATGGACTGGTCTACTCAGAAACAATGGGATCCACTCCTAGGGGGCTGTGAGCAGGGTCGCAATCTTCTGCCTGTAGAAGCAGCCCTGCCCCCTTGACCTTACTTTTCATGAATTCCCGTGGCAACTTTGCTCGCTCTGGACGTACATCCTGGCAAGGGAAGTGAAGATGAGCCCGGGATCTGGCTCTTTTGTGCCCACCCAATTTCTTTCCCATGCTTGGTCCTGGACAGAAGTGAACCAAGCTAAGATCAAAGCTAAAATGCCCAGGAATGCTAGTGGACTCTTTGTGGAAAGCAGGTGTGATGGTCCTGTGAGGTGACCCAGAAGACATACCAAAGGACAACTGGAAACTTGGTTGAAAACTGTGTGTAACTGGAAAACCGGTTGACAAATGTCCATAACATTCATTCCAGCTCTATCAATAGCTGAATGCTCGTGCAGTTTATGACAAAGTCCTTGTCGGTTTGTTCCATCAAGTCATCCCCAAGTTGTGGTGACCCCATGAATGAAAGCCCTCCACTATGTCTTATCTATGACAACCCTTCTCAGCTCTTGAGAAGGCTCTGCTCAAAGCTGTGGCTTCCTGCATGTTTTCATTGTTCGCCTTCCTCTTCTGCCTTCAACTTCTACTAGCATGATTAACTTCTCCAGAGAGCTTTGCTTTCTCATGTTCTGCCCCAGTTTCAACATTTTTGCTTCTAGGGAAAGTTCTGGCTTGATTTGTCTTCTGCAAAGCTCTCCTCTAGCACCATGTTTCAAATATATCTGTTGTTTTCCTGTCAGCTTTCTTTGCTGTTCAACTTTCACACTTATACAGAATGATTGGGAATGCACTCATGGGCCAAGTCCTTACCTGTGGCGAAAAGTGATGGATATGCAAGGTTATTCATTGCCAGAATTGTTGGTTTTCCTCCCCAAACTACCACTGCTTGGTAATGCTGCAGAACCAGGATGAGAGGGAGGGAAGAAAGCAATGATAGCATCTGGATCAGGACTCCGGATTCAAGGAGAGAAAAGGATCAAAGCAGAGAAGTTCTCTGCCTACTTCTGTGTTCTGTACCTGGAAGATCCACAGGAACAGCTGTTTAGTTCCCTGGTTGTACTATTATTTATTCAACTGATTTGTAAGGCACTTAACGAGATCCGAAGAAGACATCTCCAAGCAGTTTGCAGCATAAAGGGATTTGCTATGTCAATAGGACACCTGCCCAGACATCCCCAGAATGATCTCATCTTCTTTCACCTTCCATATGCCAAATACAAGTGGGATCCTCTTACAAAGGAGCGGTTTTGAATTCAGCTTCCTTTAAGTGATTAACAGTTTAAATAGTGGCTTAATTGATTAAATAAGTAATATTTTCTGAGTTGTTCCTACAAACTCATATTAAAATTATTATTTCATTTTATACTTGTAATTCAACTTTAATTTTAATATGTCATTGTAAAGGGAATGCAACCAGTGGTGAAAGCAAAGAAGCCTGTGCATCATTCGTTTCTGTAACGTAATTCTGTAAATAAATTGGCCAAATTTAGCCAAACTCTCATTTCTTTGCATGCCTGTGACTTGACTGTCTGTCATGTGAAGGAAGCCCTGTGGTTGAGCTGCATATGCCTCTTCATTTGGAGTGTTTACTGGGAGGCACAATTCTTCGAATATTTGATCTGAGGGATGGGTGGAAATTTCTATATAGGGAAATGTGTATTTTAGGGAGAATGACATAAAAATGGAAAATCCAACATTTTGCAATATATTTTAGAGGACCTAACAAAGGTATTTCTGTTTGTAGATTTTAGATTTTTTTTTTCTCACAGATCAGCATGGCCATCTTTTTAAAAATTTAATTGTGTATTTCAGCCAAAATTTTATATTTATAAAATTGCAGATTTTGAGTATGCCTGCATGTGCGTGTACGTGTGTTTTTAAAAGTGCAGATTGGTGTGGACAAAACGTACACAGCAGCTATGCTTAAAAGTAGGGGAAACCGACCCAAGCTGCAAATAGACTGATTGATCCACCCAACCTGAAATACGCTGTAACAAAGCCAAACATCTTTGCCGCCTTGCGCATCTATGAAATTTTCCCCACCTGCAGAGAACCTGCTGGCTTTCTGTGACACAATCGAGCACTTAAATGGAAATTCCGCCCATGCAGAAGTCAAGTTTGAAAGCGACTTGTTTCAAGCAGCGGTAATTTGAGGAACAGCACAATCAGCAAAAACAGTAATTTTTCTAATTAGCAATCCTGTCCATACATCCACTTTGCTCGTAAATAAATACTGTGTGGGAATAATGCATACATAATGCACGTGCAATTAGAAAGGTGTTGGAAAGCTGCTATTAGCTGTGAATGCAAATCTAAAGGCTTTTATACATCTACAGGTGATTTTAAGTTGGTTTTTTTTGGTAGGGGGACAGGTTTAAGTGTCAAATAATACTGAGTAATGGGGCAGGAGACATATTATTAATCACAAATTGGTGGTTTTGTGGGGGCGGGCATTGAGGTGTTTATATAAAGTCTGTACTGAAAGAATCTGATGGAGATGCACAGACCTGAACAAACCAGAAATTTTATAAAATCAGATTGAACTACAAATGGATGAGCATTACATTTCTGCTCACAGCTCGTGTGAACAACCCCCTTCGAAATCCTGAACACAACTGTAAGAACAAACACATAGCAACTGAAGGTATTTGTAAATTGCCAATCAAGTTCCCTTGCTGCAAATTTCCCAGTTCAGTTGGTGCAGCTTTCCTAATTTCAGCAAATTTCCCCATAGAGGGGACAAATCCTGCTTTTGCCTATGGGGGACAGTTCGGAACGTTTGGTCATTTGTGCAAATTCAGGGAAATCTGCACAAATTTGGGGAAATGCCCGGTTTATGTCAGCTCAGTTTGAACAGTCTTTCCATGAGCACAGAGATCTTCAACTGGAGCAGGAATTAAGCATGAGAGGAGCTGCAAGATAAAGTTTTGAGAACCCTCAAATATTTATTTATTATTAATTTATACAAATTGTATGCCGTTCAAATACTTATGTCTCTGGATGGCTTACAGCATAAATAAATTGACAACCCACTCTGGCTGCAAGTTAATAAAAATACAACAGTAAAATTCAATATTAAAATATTGATAAAATAAAAAGGTCTTAACCTGGCACCGAAAAACATAGAATGATGGTGCCAGGCAGACCTCTCTGGGGAGTGCATTCCACAGATGGGGCACCACCACAGAGAAGGCCCTCCTCCGGGTACTTTGCCTCCTGATGTCTTTCACGGAGTGTTCCCGGAGGAGGGCTTCTGCTGCTGATCTCAGGGGGCAGGAGGGCAAATATGGAAGAAGGCGTTCCTTTAGGTAACCTGGTCCCAAGCCATTAAGGGCTTTGTAGGTGATAACCAGCACCTTGAATTGAGCCTGGACTTCAATGGGAAGCCAGTGGAGCTGATAGAGGACTGGGGTTATATGAGAATAACACCCAGTCCCCGACAGCATCCTGGCAGCTCTATTTTGCACCATCTGAAGTATCCAGACTGTCTTCAAGGGCAGCCCCATGTAAAGCGCATTACAGAAATCCAACCAGGAAGTAACCAATGTGTGTGTTACTGTTGCTAAGTAATCCTCCTCCAGGTAGGGAGGCAGCTGATAGATTAGCTGAAGCTGAAGGAAAGCGCTCCTCCCCACCGCTGTCACTTGGGCTTCCAAGGACAGCTCCAGGTCGAGGAGCATTCCCAAGCTGAGGACCCTGTCCTTTAGAGGGAGTGCAACCCTATCCAGGGCAGGGCCCAAGTCACCTACCCAGGGACTCGAATCACCCACCAACAGTACTTCCGTCTTATCTGGATTGAGCTTCAGTTTATTGGCCCTCATCCAGCCCATTACCTTGGCCAGTCACCCATTCAGTACAGCCACTGCCTCACCTTGATTAGTTGAAAAAGAGAGGTAGAGCTGGGTGTCATCAGCATACTGATGACTCTGCAGCCCAAACCTCCTGATGACCTCTCCCAGCGGTTTCATGTAGATGTTAAATAGCAAGGGGGACAGAATGGAACCCTGCAGTACTCCATGGCATAGCTGCCATGGCGCAGAGCCATATTCCCCCAGCACGACCTTCTGGAATCGGCCATCAAGGTAGGAGAGGAACCACTGCCAAGCAGTGCCTCCTACTCCCAATCCCACCAGCCTATCCAGGAGGATACCATGGTAGATGGTATCAAAAGTTGCTGAGAGGTCCAGGAGAACCAACATGGACGCACTCCCCCTGTCTCTCTCCCTGCACAGGTCATCATACAGGGTGACCAAGGCAGATTCAGTACCGTACCAGGGTCTGAAGCCAGACTGAAATGGGTCCAGATAATAAGTCTCATTCAAGAGAGCTTGGAGTTGTCCCACCACCACCCGTTCCAACACCTTGCCCAAAAACGGGATGTTGGCCACCGGTCAATAATTGGTGATCATCTCTGGATCTGGAGACGCCTTCTTTAGGACAGGCCTGATTACTGCCTCCTTTAAAGGAGCGGGTACCTGGCCGTCCTTCAGAGAGGCGTTAATAACCTCAAGGATCCAGGAACCAATCCCGTCTTTGGCTTTGGTCAGTAGCCACGAAGGGCAAGGGTCGAGTAAGCAGGTGGTAGGATGTACTTGTCCAAGTACCTTGTCCACATCATCGGGTCACGTTAACTGAAATTCATCCATTAATACCTGACCAGACGGGGTCATTGGTGTCTCCCCTAAGGGATCTGAATGAATTGTGGAGTCCAGCTCATGACAGATCTGAGCGACTTTCTCCTTGAAGTGCTGGGCAAAGTCATCACAGCGGGCCAACGATGGTGGTACAGGATATCTCTCACTTGTCCATCCCTAGATGGAACCCTAGAGCATAAGGGGAGCCATGCTAGCTCAGAATTTGGTCCATCCAGTGAGGATTGAGACAAACCCTAGAGAAATCTGTTCCTCTAGTATTTGCATAGTCTGTAATGTTCGGCCCGGTTTTGCAAAGCCAGTCAAGCCAAGAGAAGGTCCATGAATGCTCACGGAGTGAAGCTTGCATACCTGGTGAGAGCCAGTGTGGTGTCGTGGTTCAGAGCATGGGACTGGGACTCAGACAATCTGGGTTCAAGTGCCTGCTCGGCCATGGAGCCAACTGGGTGACTTTGGGCCAGTCACAGACTCTCAGCCCAACCTACCTCACAGGGTTGTTGTTGTGGGGATAAGGTGGAGGAGGAGAATGATGTAAGCTGCCTTGAGCCCTTTGTAGGAAAAAGACAGGATATAGATAGATAGATAGATAGATAGATAAACAAACCTTCTTCTGTGCCAGCTCCAATGGCTGCCATACAAGAACAGAGAGGGATGCTGCTAATGGTCTCATGGGGCTTACCAGGAAAGGGGCTCCCTAGGTCATGGATGGGCTAGTCACAGATGCTCAGGCTAACCTACCTCACAGGGTTGTTGTGAGGATAAAACAGAGAGCAGGAGAACCTTGTAAGCCATCTTGAGTTACTTGCAAATGCAAATGGAAGAAAGGTCATAAATGTAATGTTAGCAACATCAGATGCATTGTCTTATTCTTTTGCTTTCAAAATGTCTTTTTCCGAGACAATGGCTGTGACAATAGCAGAAGATTAAAGCTGCTTTGGAAACATCACTGGGGACAATAGGAAGCTGACATACAAAATCTGGCTCTATGTCCAAGTGGCTCACGGCTGCCTACTCTGACCGGCAGCAACTCTGCAGGGTCCAAGCAGAGAAAGGCCCTTCCCAGCAGCAGATTCCTGCAACAGCAGAGGGCTTGGGCTACATGAGTTTTGAGGTCCTTTCCAGCCCTACGCTTCTATGATTTGCCTTACCTTTTTGCCACCGGGCGGTAGCGGTGAAGCATAAGTTAAAAGCCACAACTGCCCAGGCAGGTGCAGGCACCATTTCTCCTCACAGGTACTCCATTCTTCGGTCTGGATGGATATTTCTTAACTCAGTTTAAAGAGCTCTGTTTGACTGCTTCTTTATTTCCCACAACAGGTTTAGAGAAATGTTTCACAGCAATTGGGGAAAAACACAAAATTGCACAGCACCCAGGTTTTCATACAAACAAGAGCTCTAGGCAAACATGCCCCCAATATACAAAACATGTCTAATGGGTTCAGATAAAGACAGTTCTTTGCAGAATGCAAAAGGAAAACAGATAAACACTCCAGCCTCTAATTGCCAGTTCCAGACAATGAGAGTTCTGCTCCTTGTGGTTTTGGAACATCTATTTATCTCATCGCACCAGACAAACAGTTGATCCAAGCTGTTCCAAAAATCTGGTAATGAAATGCACTCTGCAAGAAACATTTGATGGCAGCAGTCTCTACTGTTACCATGCAGTCCCCCAGGCAACTGCATTTCCACTTTTTTCAAGAACTTGGTTTATTATTCCGAAACACAAAATTCAGAGCTAAATGTTTCCCCTCTTGGGTCCGGGGGAAAACAGGGGATTTGCTGCAGATGAAATCATAGTTAGGGTAGACCCATCCAAATAAATTGGCCATGATGTCTTAGAAAACATCAAAACAGAGTCAGAAGGGGTCTCCAGGGCCATCTAGTCTGACCCCCAGCTCCAGCTGGCTCTGCTCACGACATGCACACCATGTGCATGTCCAGCCTGTCCTTGAACACCCTCACCTCAACCTCCTCTTGTGAAAGCCCATTCCACACCCTCAGGGTCCTGACTGTCAGGAAGTGCTTCCTGGCATCTAAATGGAACCTTGGCTCCCTGAGCTTTGCTCCATTGGAGCACATCCTACCTTCCTCTGCAGGGGAGAACAGGTCTCTACCCTCCTCTGTGTGGCCCCCCTTCATTTACCTATATGTTGCCAACATATCTCCTTGGGTCTCCTCTTCTCCAGGCTGAAGAGACCCAGTTCCCTCAGTCTCGCCTCATACAGCTTTCCCTGCAATCCATCCACCATCCCTGTGGCCCTTTGCTGCATTGATTCCAACTTGGCTATATCTTTCCTGTAATGTGGAACCCAGAACTGAACGCAATACTCCAGTTGTGGGTGCACCAGAGTCGTATAGAGTGGTAGTAATACATCTCTTGATCTAGAAGCCACACTTCTGGCTATGCAACCAAGGGTGGCATTCGCCCTCTTGAACTGCTGACTCATGTTTAGCCTGCAGTCAACCAGCACCCTGAGGTCCCTTTCACAAGTGCTGCTCTCCAGCCACTTATCACCTAACCTGTACTTATGACAACTATTCCTATGCCCCAAGTGCAAGACCTTGCACTTATCCACATTGAACGCCATCCTGTTCTCTCCTGCCCACTTCCATAGTCTGTCCAGATCCTTCTGGATCTGGAGTACCTGCTCCTCAGTTGTGGCCACTGCCCCATTTTAGTATTGTCTGCAAATTGGAGCAGCAGAATTGTCACCTCCTCTTCAGGTCATTGATGAAAAGATTGGACAGGATTGGTCCCAGGACAGAGCTCTGGGGGACCCTGCTTGTCACTGGCCGCCATCCTGATGATTCCCCACTAATAGTTACCCTCTGCTTTCAGTCCATCAACCATGCCCTCATCCATTGGAAAGTGCATTGATCTACCCTGAACCTCCTCAGTTTCTCCACCAGGATATCATGGGGCACTTTGTCAAAGGCCTTGCTGAAACCCAGGTAAACCACATCCACTGCATCCCCTCTGTCTAGCCACCTTGAAACCTTGTCATAGAATTCCACAAGGTTCGTCTGGCAGGACCTGTCTTCAGTTCCTGCAATGGACTGGTGAAGCTTTGATGCACGTGGAACCAGGCAAAAGAGTGCCTTGTTTGACTTCTCCACGCAGAGACATTGTCTGATGCCTTTTGCTCAAAACGTGGTGTCATCAAGCCGTCTCAGACAGACTCCATGATCAATAAACAAGCTGATGTGGTCACAACCCCCATGGGATCGGTGGGATCAAAGTTGGTTGACTCCACATTATGTTCTTGCATCATGAAAATATTTTTTAACAGAGTAATTTCCTAGGCTCTGGTGATTTCAGTGATTTATGGGATTGCAGCTCAAGAGAGGAGACATTACAAACAGGCCCATGACACTGAGAAGCGGGGAGCTAATCCTAGCACTGTCCTGAAGATTAAGATCCTTCCAGTTTCAGCAATCTGTGGCTGAAAACTCAAAGAGAAGCTGAAGAGGTAAAAACTCTGAACATTTTTCTCTTTGGGGAGTGGGGAGGACTTCCATTTATCTTGGGGAGTAAGCTGGGGGGGGGTGTGTGCCTTTTCCCATTTTTTGATATTATTATTATTATTATTAGAACATTTCTATGCCGCCCCTTGCCGAAGCCTCGGGACGGCTTACAACACAATAAAATACAATACAATACAAAAATAACAATATAAAATTAAAATTAATAATATAAAATAAATAAACAATATAAACGATACAAAAGAAGCTATAAAAGAAAAGTTATAAAAGAAAAGTATTAAAAATACTCCATGTCTTGGCAGTTGCCAAGGAGACTTTCCGGAGCAGCTTCTTTAGACTGCAGCTTCTCCCGAGTGCCTTTGAGGGAGCATGGCATGTTCTCATGAGTGAGGAGGGCTGTGGGGGGGCCACGAAAAAATCAAAAGGAGAGACCACTAAGATGGCTTCTACCTTGCTCCTTCCCCTAGTGTGAAAATTGTTGAAAATCCTTCCCTTCCTTGTGCAGGGAGCAGAAACCAACCAACCAACCAACGCCTCTTGCAATGAGAGACATTTTTACAGAATTTGGCCCAGGACTCACCCATCTGTCAACTGGAACCCTGGCCCAATCCATATAAATGATGTGTATAATTCCATTTCCTTCCATACAAATATTCCGTCATTTCCAATACATACCACAGACTGATATGACAGATGACCAGTTAGAGTTGTGAAGAGGGCTATAATTTGCTTGTCCAGTTATTGTCCTGCAGCCTTTGAGGTGATAAGGGCTGAACTCTGATTCGATTGAGATTTCATTGTTTTTAGAAACAAGGGCAGAGGGCTTGCCTCTTCCCTGCCCCTTCCGCTCTGCTGTGGGATTTAACAACAACGCACCTGCATCAGTTGCTGCTTTTATTGCCTGGAGGTTCTCAGAAACTCCTCCAGGGAGAAGTCAGTTCACTCAGTTAGGGTTCCTACCAGTCATCCACGTCGCTTGTTCGGCATGTTGCTCTTTGCTATCCCAGGTTGACTGGCTGATGTTTCACTGGTGGGAGCAACCAGCAATTCTCCTGAAAACTGGAAATTATCAGTGGTTCTTCATGAGAGACCCTTCCTTGTGTGAGAATGTTGAGAACTGAGGGGATGGGAATCGGGACCTTGTATGTTTTATTGTTGTAAGCCGCCCCGAGGCTTCGGCGAATGGGGCGGCATAAAAATGTTTTAATAAATAAATAAATAAATAAATAAAATGTGTGCTCCCAAAGCAGCCGGAAGGCCTTGCATGAGGCCAGAGACAGAATGAGAGCAGAGTATTTCGGCTGGAGTTGGCTGGAACCATGACCTCACCTTGGGATGGCCACGTGAGATGCTCTTGGGCTCTGCTGCCTAATGAAGGGCAG
Organism: Varanus komodoensis; assembly: GCF_004798865.1. Lineage (NCBI taxonomy): Eukaryota > Metazoa > Chordata > Lepidosauria > Squamata > Varanidae > Varanus > Varanus komodoensis. Next base: position 4,491,621 of record NW_025336481.1, read on the forward strand.
ACTGTTTGCTGCTTCTGCTCTCTGTGCATGTGCTAATAAAACATTCGTTACCAGAAAACAGCAATGGATCTTGCTGAGACTCTTTCATCCAAGGAAAAGAGAGGCTCACATCTGGTCTTCCTCAGCTTGGTTTCTTCCAGTTTATGCAGCCATGGGATGGCTATGATGGGAACTCTACCTTAGAACTTAAGGTAGCCATCAGGCCTACATCTGGATCCAAGCCAGTATTGTTCCTGGAATCTAATTTTCTCTGAAAACTAGAGATTTAGCTCTCCTGGGACCTGTCCAACCTTTCCAGAGGGCCAGTGGCTGCTTTCACTGGGAATGTAAGTTCTCCAACCTTTTGCAGCAGGGGGCAACAAAGCTGGAAAGCAACTGAAGCAAACCAAGAAAATGAAGGGACAAAGTCTCAGGATGTTCAGACAGACAGATGGATCAATGCCATGATCTTCGTTTTCTTAATGTTGAGTTTCAAGCCAGCTTTTGCACTCTCCTCCTTCACCCGCATCAAGAGGCTCTTTAGTTCCTCTTCACTTTCCACCATGAGAGTGGTATCATCTGTATATCTGAGGTTGTTGATATTTCTCCCGGCAATCTGAATTCTGACTTGTGATTCATCTAGCCCGGCCTTTCGCATGATGTCTCTCTTCAGGACCACCTACCAAATGCAAAAATGGACCCGTCTGTGGAGATAACAAATGGGTCCAGGCATGTGGTCCTCTAGCAAGATCACAGGCAGGTATCCCGATTTCCCATCTGGATTCCACAGATTGTACCTGTTCTGTGGAGCTCAATTCTTGGCAAGCACCTCATGAACTCCGGGAACTTTCACCCGGGACTTGGACTCTGAACCACTACGGAGCAGACCAGCATCTGAGAAGCCAAAAATCAAGGAATCAGACCGATATTCTACCCAAGCAGAGCCCTTGCACATCCCTAGCACTCCTCAGCCACCAGGTGGCAAATTTTCCTACCTAGCTTTGCACTGGATTCAGTGTGAAGATGCTGGAAGAGGGGAACAGTCAATAGCCAGAATGGTGTGGTGGGGTGGGGTAGCCCCCTCTCTGGGAAACGGAGTGGGCACACCTGGAGCTATAGGGGTGTCTGTTGTGCCTACGGTCAAAGGTGGCACGGCTTCATTCAAACAGGGTGGGCACACTGAGCCCAGTTCTCTGGCAACTCTGTAATTTTGCTCAAAGGCTTCCCAACCTGCGCCAAGCCAAATGCAGCCACTAGCAATTTATATAGGTCCCGTTACAATGCTTGGTACGGAGGAGCGGCCCACCTTTGGCGGGAAGGGATCTAAATTCATCCGCTACAGTGGCTAATAGCAGGAACGAGCCCCTATAGCACGTTTTCCAACAATAGATGCAGCCTTGATCTTGGATGATGTCCCACTAATTGCATTTATTTAAAAACGTTCACAGTTGCTTTATTCCAAGTAATGTTTTGCTGTGTTCCTAGCAGCGTGATCCTAAACGGAAGCTCTGTGTGCCGTTATTAACAAAATGGGAGACAGGCACCGGGTGGTCCCCTTCTTAGACAGACTTTGCCCATGACTCAGTTCTCATCTCCCTTTTAGATGAATCTCTCAGCCTTTGCCCACACAAGCAATCACTTCCAAGCAAGTTTTGCAAATTAAATGTTCACTCTCCTGAGTTTATGGATGTTGCACCTGATTTGGTTAAGTATTGCCTGAAGATGAATTCGACAAGATGGAGGTGCCATGGCTTGGTGGTTCCCAGATCAGGGAAGTAGAGGGTGTCCTGTGATGGATGCGGTAAACTTCAGTCTGAAGTCTTGGCTCTCTTTGATTCCAGCTTGTCACTAGGCCATTCTTGGACATCATACCTTGGTCCCAAGGTTAGTTTGCTACAAGAGATGAAAACTTCAGGCTGTTAAAGGTTAAGGTTTCCCCTTGACATCACGTCCAGCCATGCCTGACTCCAGGGGGTGGTGCTCATCTCCGTTTCCTGGCCGAGGGAGCCAGCGTTTGTCCCCAGACAGTCACCGTGGTCATGGGGCCGGCGTGACTAAACACCGAAGTGCACAGAGCGCTGTTACCTGCCCACCAAAGTGGCACCTTTTTATCTACTTGTATTTGCAGGCTTTCAAACTGCAAGGCTGGCAGGAGCTGGGACGGAGCAGTGGGAACTCACCCCGTTGTGCAGATTCGAACCAGCGACCTTTCGATCAACCAGCCCAGCAGCACAGCGGTTTAAACCACTGCGCCACCTGCATCCTTTTCAGGCTGTAGGATGTCCTCATATTCCACCAGGGTGTTGGGGGTGACTTCCAAGGCCCAGCCTTCAGGAAACCCTGGTGGATGACTCCCAGTTGACTCTGAGATGGGAAACCAGGAGCTGGGATCCCCCTGCATAGCACTCCCTCTCCCCACTGGGAATTCCAGCAGGGGAATCTCCCTGTCCTCAGGTGAGGTGTCCCTGTGGAGATACTAGGTCACACTCCGAGCTGGGAAAGTGGCTACTCTTCCCAGCACCAGCCCGCTGGCTTTGCACATGTCAGCGCTCAGAGTGACTGCTCTTCCCAGGCCTGGTCAAGCACTTCTGCGTGCTGCCTACCAGAGATGTGAGCGGAATCTGCTCTGCCCGAGTCCCTGCTTCGTAGCTTCCTGAGCTCTGGTCCTCTTTGCAGCAGCCCAGAGTCCAGGTTTCTAGCAAGCAAGTCCAGGTTTGTGGGGCTCTTTCCAGGAACTGAGGCCATGCACTGTGCAAGCAGCTTCGTGGCTGCCCACCAGGAATGGTGGCTAGCGTGCCCCTTCTCTGTGCCCCGTTTCCCATGCAACACTCTCACTTTCGCCAGCAGGCAGAAGGGAAGGAGGCTGGCCGCTGGGAAGGGCGGCTGGGGAAGGTTCCGTCTGCGCAACAAGCAGCCTGGGGACAGGGCACGGATGCCCACGGGCTTCTTCCGGGCTCAGCTCTCTTCCTTGAAGAGGGACAAACACCAGAAGTGCTCCAGGCAGGCACTAACCAGGTTCTGGAGATGTTTGGCACATCCCTATGGCCAGCGCTGGGACAGGACATGTTGCTCAGCCAACTCTGCGAGGAGCAGCTTTTTCCCAGTAGCAGCCCAGCAACTTTTCATCGCCTGTCCTCCAGGAACACCTGCGGCACACAAAGCCAAAGGCCCACCCAGCCCTGGAAAGGGTGGCTGCTGCTCCCGGCAGGGGCTGAGTCCCTCGACTCTGCGCATGATCCCTGGGGGAGCCGTGTGCATGGCACAGAACCTCTCAGCTGACCTGGGAAGAATTAGAGTGGGAACTGAAGATGTTTCCCCTCCATCTCTGCAGCCAGAACAGTGACGGCCTCAGTTGAGTATCTGGTTCCACCGCCTCCGGAACAGACCGCATTATTAATTCATGTATGTATTATTCCTTGCCCACATTTCAATCAGAATTCTCAAAGCAGGATTACAAATGCAGTATAAAATAAAAAAATACACCAGTGAAATAAACCAGCAGAGAGACAGGTCCCAAGCCAAGCAGGCTAGCACTAATAAGGAAAAAAGAAACTAATAAGGAAAAATTCAGCACTTATAAAATCATCTTAAGTGCTCACTGAAAAAGAAAGTGGGGGGTGACTCTACCATACATCTAGGGGGGCTCTACCATACATGCAGAAGTTGCTCCCTTCTCAAAAAAGATACTCTGGATCTGGAAAAAAGTCAGAACAGGCAAGCAAGGAGTATCTTTGCAGGGCAATTCAATGGCGACTTCTCAGTTTCGAAAGAGTTGGTGACATGGGTGTTGGGGGAACAGGCTTGTGATTCATCAAATAGGTTTATATTATTCATGGTGTTAGGAATTATTAGGGGAATGTGGGAGCAGCCATGGCCCAGTAGTGGCACACATACATTTCATGAACAACGCCCAAGGGTCACGCCTGAGCATCCATACAGAGTGCAGAAATATCCCTGCAGTGCCGGAAAAACTGGGCTAGTCAGACCAGAGAACCAACCCTGTGTAAGGGAGCTTGCAATGTCTCCACAACATTTTAATTCAAACTAGAACATTTTGCTGGCGACGAAGGCCAAGCTCATCCACAGTATTGCATTCCTCATTACTTTGTAAAGGTGTGAAGGACAGGGAAGAAAGCTGGCCGGAAGAAAATGGATGCATTCAAAACATGGTGCTGGAGGAGAGCTTTGCAAATACCCTGGACTGACAGGAAGATGAACAAGAGGGTCCTAGATCAAACCAAGCCAGAACTCTCCCTAGAAGGAAAAATGACAAACTGCGGCTGTCCTACTTTGGACCCACCAGGAGAAGGAAGGACTCCCTGGAGAAGACAGTCCTGGTAGAGAAAGTCAAAGGCAGAAGATGAAAAGGAAGACCAAATATGGGGTGGGTTGGCTCCACCAAGGAAGCCACAGTCTGGAATTTACAAGAGCTCAGTATGGCTGCCACGCATGGGACGGTTTGGTGGGGCCCCGTTCAAAGAAGAGATGACTTGATGGCATATGACAAAATACATGACATCAACCAACGAAACTCTTCAGCAGCCAATTCAGAACAGACAAAAGGAAGTGCTTCTTGGCCCAGTACAGAATTAATGCAAGGGGTGGACACTGGCATAGATGGCTTTAAGAGGAAGTTACAATACTCCCTGGAGATTGGGGCTAGCAATGGCACCCGATGGGGCCGTCCAAGGCATTGCTTATGCATCTGAAAGGTGCCCCCAGACGAGCACCACCAGCACCTCTTGCCTTGGCATCCTGTGTGTGGCCGTCCAGCAGGGCAAAACGGAGTGTCAGGCTAGGTCTGCCTTTGGCTTTCAAAGGAACACTGAAGCTGCCTTTGGTCCATCTAGCCCAGTCAGTTCAGCACAGAGTGCAGAGACAAGAGTATTTCCAGCCCTGCCTGGGGAAACCAAGGACCAGATCTGGGTCCTTCTTCACAGAAGCAGGAACCATGCCCTGTTGCTTCAACTCTTCTTCTGACATGGTAGGCATGTCATGAGTGGAGCTGGGTGGAGCTGGGGTCAGACTAGATGGCCTGGGAGACCCCTTCTGACTCACTCTGTTTCTATGTTTCGAAGTGGCTGTGTGCAAGCAGAATCTCAAGATGTTGCATTAAGCTAAACCACATGGGGATCCCAGTTGCATAGCAGCAAAGGGTGAGCTTCCAGTCTCTACCTTAATCTGCTCTTGAGAATTGACATGTCTTACGGGCTAAGAAGCAGCCAAAGTCCCGCATGAGCCAGCCCATGTTCTCCAAGGCCCACAGGTATAAGGTCCACATTTTATACATACAGAGAACAGAACCACTGAAATCAGTGGGACTTAAGCCAGCCTTGTGAGGGTGCATGTATGACGGAAAGGAAGAGAGTTCTGCAATATGCATTTACGCTCTAGTTGTTTATTTTTTAAAATTTATTTCATAAAGTACAATACTAAAATACAACATTAAAAATATGGTAATACATCAATAACAAGATCAAAAAGTAGAAAGGGAAAAAAGAAAAACATAAGCACAACTAGACAAAGGGAGAAAAAAGAAAAACTGTAAACACAACTAGACAAAGGACAAGAAAAAAAGAAAACCTGTAAACACAACTAGTTTGCTCCTGTATCCATGTGTTATATGCTATACAAGTGCGAGCTTGTCTTGTTTGCCTTTGAGTTCTACCAAAGACAAAATATTAGTCTTCTGCTTTTAGAAAACACAGCAAATGGTTTCCACTGAAATGTACGACAATTTTGGCATGATGAGGATGATGCATTTTTCACTTTGTGCACATGCAGAGTTCCATGCCAGGGCCAGGCAGCAAGTCCCCCACCCCAAATTGGCCCTGTGACTGACATAAATCCCACTGAATTCAAGGGGTCTCCTGTTAGTATAACTTATTCAGGATGCCCTCCCCGGAGTCTTCCTGCTGCCACCAACTGCATCATTCTTGTTTGGCAACGCATCTTTCAAGATAGTTTCCAAAAGATGGGATTAGTTTTGCTGCAAATACATCCAGCAGTCTCTTCCTCCCATATTGTTAAATTCCTCAGATGATTCAAGCACTCCAAAGATGGTATTCATCAGGCATGCAAAGGCATATTTCTGCTGCGGATTGGTGAATAAATCAGAACCCCTCAGTGCCGATATCTCAGGCAATTGTATTCTGCCACCTTTTGTTCTTCGTTTCTTTGCAGCTTCATGGAAACGGGTGCCCCTGTAAACTCGTGTATTTTTAGATAGCAGAGACTATTCTTTTTGAAGTCTATCAGTGTTTGCTGCGAGTGACATTTTGCTTAATATGTAGGTACAAGAGACCTTGGAGCCTTTAAAAAAACAATTTAAGCTTTATGTCGAACAGCATTTCATTTCTTAATGCCACTGAATGTCCACCCCACAAACTTCCCCATTCCTAGGATTCTTTTCAAAAGCCTCAATTAAGGAGGAGGACTTTAATTCTTGAAATCCTGCAGAAATGTCGGCCTTTTTTCCTCTACTTGAGTGCTGAAACAGATGAAATAAAGAGCACTGGACAGCTCAACTAGGCATCCTTTCCACATAGCCAGCAATGAAAAAAATGGGCAAATGTGTCTAAATCATACCTTTCCATCCCATCTCTGCATCAGTTTGCCATCTCATTTTATTATTTTTAGTAAATGGTCTGCAAGAAAATTCATGCATAATTTCAAGGATGTCTCCCAACATATGCATTTCTGTATGCCTTAATATTTGCATTTTGTTTGCATTTCCCCTACTGCATGCATTGCTGTGTACAATTTTCCTTAATGGGCGACTGGTTTGTCCTTTGATCAAAATATTGCACTACAAAGGTACCCTGTAGTTGTGGTGGGCACATTTCTAAAAATACTGACCCAGTGTGCAACTACTGTGCAAAAAAAGGAACATTCCATCTTGGGCATAATTAAAAAAGGAATTTAAAATAAATCTGCAAGCAGCATAAAGCCTTCATAAAACTCTATGGCGTTATGCAGCGGGCCAAGGTAAAAGAAGCTGTATGCAGTCCAGGATGGGGAGACATAATTACTAGTCTTACTATTATGCATTCACTTTGTACCACACATTTTTACCAAAAAGTGGCACCCATGGGGGCTTGGAGACATTTGTTATTGTTGTTAGTCACAAAGCATGACCCATCAGGACCCCATGGACAACATTCCTCCAGGCCTTCCTGTCCTCCACCGTCCCCTGGAGTCCACCCAAGCTCACACCCACTGCTTCAGTGACTCCATCCAGCCACCTCATCCTCAGCTGTCCCCTTCTCCTTTTGCCATCTATTGTTCCCAGCATCAGGGTCTTCTCCAGTGAGTTGCTCCTTCTCATTAGGCGGCCAAAGCATTTGAGTTTCATCTTCAGGATCTGGCCTTCTAAAGAGCAGTCAGGGTTGATCTCCTCTAGGACTGACCAGTTTGATCTCCTTGCAGTCCAAGGGACTCGCAGGAGTCTCCTCCAGCACCACAATTCAAAGGCCTCAATCCCTCAGCACTCAGCCTTCCTTATGGTCCAGCTCTCACAGCCATATATTGCAACTGGGAAAACCATACCGTTGACTATACGCACTTTTGTTGGCAGGGTGATGTCTCTGCTTTTTAGTATGCTGTCTAGATTTGCCATCGCTTTCCTCCCCAGGAGCAAGCGCCTTTTAATTTCTTGGCTGCAGTCACCTTCTGCGGTGATCTTGCAGCCCAGGAAAATAAAATCAGTCCCTACCTCCATTTCTTCTCCATCTATTAGCCAGGAGGTGATAGGACCGGATGATATGATCTTAGTTTTCCTAATGTTGAGTTTCAAGCCAACTTTTGCATTTCCTCTTTCACCTGCATCAAGAGGCTCCTTAGTTCCTCTCCACTTTCTGCCATTACCTGTAGACATAATTAGAATTAATTAAAATAATAAAATAAATACAAAACCTATAAAAGCATAACTGCCCAGAAAATAGCAGGCAGTAGAATAATGGTGAGCAGGCCTGGCCTCCATAGCACAGGACAAGCGACACACGTCAGCCTCGGATCAGCAGGGCTGCTGCCAGCCAGCACATGCTTTTTCCGGTGAATGTTTGTGATTTGAAAATGCTTTTAAAAGCGAGGGGATGGGCATGTCCTTTGTTGCAAATGTTCAACTATTTATTCTGTGCGTTCAAGTTGATCATCTTTCACATTCAGAGTGGTACTTATTCCCATGTAAATACTTTGAGCATTAGGCAAAACTCTATTTTATTCCATTAATCATGACTAAGAGATGCAAGTGAGTTGAAGATGCAAAATTGGCCGTGCTTAGGGTATTGTGAGCCTGCAATAGCAAATGAGTTGCCTTTTTTTCTTTGTTGTTGTTGCTTTCTGGTTTGAAAAGCTTTAAAAGCATGGAATGTCAACAGGGAGAAAGGCAAAATGTTGGTTCTGTGTGACGGAATTTCAATAAAATACGTGGTCACCACCACCCCCCACAGCCCACCTCCCATTAAGAGAATTCAGTCCAGAACCTATGAGGAACAAGCTGTACCACTGTGTACAACTGGACTTCGGATTCCTTTGCACGCAGTTCTGGCCACTGCCCCTAAAAAAGAATATTTTCAGGTCAGAAAAAGTGCAGAAAAGGGCAAGTAACACAATCAAGGGGCTGCAGCCACACCCAGCAAACTGGAATGTGATGAAACTGTACACAATTGTGCATGCTGTGGAGAAAGCAGAGTGGGAAACATGGGGTGTGGTTATTATATTTATATTTATTTATATTATTATATTTATATCCCACCTTCGTTCCTTCCAAGAAACTCAGTGTAGCTTACACGATTCTCCTCTTCCTCTGAATCTTAACCTCACAACAACCCTGTGAGATAGGTTGGGATGAGAGTCTGTGACTGGCCCTGAGTCACCCAGGGAGCTCCATGGCTGAGCAGGGACTCGAACCCGGATCTCCTGAGTCCCAGTCCCACGCTCTGATCCAGCTCCCTACAGTGCCTAAGTGCAATAGCTTGGAATAGTGTAGCAGGAACAGCTTCCTTATTCTGCACTAAGGCCCCAAAAGGCTTGTATTCTGCACTGTCTCTTTACAAAATCCTCAGTGCAGAGACTGTTTTGGGTACTCCTCCCAAAAGACACACAGCAGAGTAGATACACGTCTCTGTGTTTGTTCTGTAAAGGAGACTTCATATCGGAGAAATGTGGAGATAATCAGGATGGAAAATCTAGGATCTATATATGTTTCTGAGTGTTTAAGATATTTCGGTGGCATAACATTATTAGCCATAGTAAATGCGCTGTGACATCAGGGAATTGGGGAAACGGAGTTCCACGTATTGGTTCTCTGTGCACTGAGTTCTTGCTGGAAAGACAGCTTTGAACCTTTTAAGGGGCATCCCTGCTTCATCAGCTTTGAGAGCTGACATGATTTGATAGCCTGGACGTGGGATATCTAACTTTAGTAAGAAACATAAATCCCTAATTGGATTTCTAATTGCAGCTTGGGACCACAAAACCTGACAGAGCACTGCCCTGAACTGTAATCTTTCCTGATGGGGCTTGCAACATTTGGGGTCTTCCTCTGAGTGCCAACTCCAAGGCTTTCTCTGTGGTGGCCCCCAGCTAAGGAATGAACGCCCTGCTGAAGCCCACCTGGCTCCAACTTTGCCAGTTCTCCGTCAGCTTCACTGGCTTCCCATTGAAGTCTGGGCCCAATTCAAGGTGTTGGTGATGACCTATAAAGCCCTAAACGGCTTGGGTCCTGGTTACCTGAAGGAGCGCTTACGTCCATATATGCCCAGCCGCCCCCTGAGATCGGCTGGAGAGGCCCTTCTCTGGGAGCCCTCCGTGAAAGAAATTAGGAGGGTGGCTACTCGGAGGAGGGCTTTCTCAGCGGTGGCACCTAAGTTATGGAATGCGCTCCCCAGAGAGGTCCGCCTGGCGCCGTCGTTATTTGTTTCTCAGCGCCAGGCGAAGACCTTTTTATTCAAGCAGCATTTTAAATGTTAATATTATTTATTTTTTCTGGCCAGGGAGGCTTATTTTATATTGTATATTTGTAATTTATTTTAATGTATATATTTTAAAATGTTATTTAACTTATTTGTTGTAAGCTGCCCCGAGGCTTCGGCGAATGGGGTGGCATAAAAATGTTTTAATAAATAAATAAATATTTCATTGCCAGGTTAAGATGGTCCTTTATGAGGCTTTTGAAGATATGCTTGAAGTAGAGATAGGCGTAGGCATAGGGAAAGGGGAAGGGGATTACCTATCCCAAAAGTTTTTACAGGATGACAATTCTCTTGTTGAACTTTTTTAAATTTTTCATTTTAAACTGTTCATATTTTGATAAGATTTTTATTCCCTTGTTTTATGATTGATTGTAAATACCCAGAGAGCTTCATCTACTGGATGGCATGGAAATGAAATTATGATTATTAATAATAATAATCAAAAGACACTTACCAGAACTCCCATGATGATGTGTTAAAACCTGAGTATATCAGGAGCCATTCCCTAGGGGAGTACAAATAAATGCTTTAAAAATACATTATAGGAGGAATTACTTATGAAGGGCTTTTGGGCCACATGCAGTGCTTGTGCAAAAGTGCACACATGAATGAACACTACACCTGTGTGTCATATACATGGCACTACTACAATTGTTGTCTCGATGGGCACTTCGCATGAGCAGAAGAAATAATCCGGCTGCTTCAGCCTCGCCTAAATTTAATGTCCTACCCACACTGAATGTGCTAGCAGAAGCCGATGCATGCCTTAAGTGCAAAATCAGGTGATTTCTCACCCCCACCCCCCCCCAAAAAAAAATCCCACAGTGGGATTCGGAACGAAGGGCTTGCTTTGATGACTCCAAGCAGCAACTGGCTAATGCCACACCGGGATGGTGGTCACGGGGAGAGTCTCCTGCTGGAAAAACATCCTTCCAGGGAGGGGCAGCCTCTGCCCCCAGCACTGATAAGCCACATGGGCCAGCAGCGAACTTCTGCGTCTTGCGCTTTCTTTGATATCGAACGCTTCCCCCCACCACCAGTTGTCAGACTGCAGGGCCAGCACAGACTCACGGAGATCACAAGGAGCTTTTGGTAAATAAATGGGATAACATCCATAATGCTTTTAGCTCTGTAACAAGGGCTGTAAAATGAGAAATTGTTATTAATTGTGCTATCGTTCAAAACAATTAGGGTTGCTATAGCAAAATGAACAGTGCTTTTTGATAGCCTGCAATTATAATGTAGGCATAGAAAACCTAGCCATTTCCTTTGCTAGCAGCCTCATCCTGGCCTGCTTCATGATTTAGGGTCAGTTTGTGGATTCAGGCTGTCAACAAGCCATCCACCTTCCAGCCTCTCCAGCTGATCTCAGAGCCTGCTAGAGTGCATATTTTCAAAAATGTAAACAAGGAAAGACCATTGTGGAAGAACAGCTTCAAAAACAGATATTCAAACATACTATCACAAAATTTCAGCCTACATTTCCACAAAATTCTAGGCTGTTCACAATATGATTCTTAAGCAGCCTAGAATTATAACTTTGACACCAAGACCTAGAGATTATGAAACCAAGAAACACATTTTGGGCCCAGCTAAATACTAGAAAGTCCTCTCTCTCTTTTTCTCTCTCTCTTATACTTTCTCACATTGTTCAAACCTTTATCAACTTTATCAAAGTTGAATTCATTGCTTTAGCTTTCATTTCACCCCTTTTGGAGATGTCAGTCCTGAAGAAATTCCAGCTGGGATAAAAAGAGCATTAAGCTGCCATAAAGCTTCTTCTTCAGAGCACACACTAACATAGCAAAACCATGGACAGCTCATGCATCTGCCTTCCAAAGCTCCCCAGTGCATTGTGAACAGCAGTACTCTTTTTCAGGGAAAGATGCTCAACACAGAAATTCAATATCTTCCACAACAAACAGACTGCTTTTAACAGTCGTGCTATTGCTAAGTTCCATTCCAGTTTATGGAGCATAGAAAATCGACCCACCTTTCATAATTCTGTTTTTTCACATGGCCAGATCAGGTACACAACCTGGCCCCTCTGCTTAATTTTCAAACCCTAGTTCTGTTTCCAGTGGATCCTAAGAATTTCACAAATGGCAGGTTTATTATTGACAGATTGGCAATGTCCAAGAAAAGGAACTCTCCAAGCTGACTTAAGGCTTGTTTTTGAGTTCTGGTGCTATGAAAAATTCATGATCTCAAGAATGCCTGCAACGGATGGTTCCCCTGAACCGATAGGTCCTAAAGACCAGTCCTGCAAACCCAGTTTGAGGCAGAATAATTGCTTAAAGGCTTGATTTACCATGCAAAGTCTTCACAATTGTGTCCTGATTATTTAGCTGCTACAAACTTCAGCCCACCTCGACATAAAGCAATGAACTGGGAATGGCCATAGCACCACGGTGGAACATCTGCCTTGTCTTCAGGAGGTCCCAAGTTCAATCCTTGACCACTCCAGGAAACCATGGAGAAACAGTTTCTGTCTGAAACCCTGGAAAGCCCTTGCTGCCAGTCAATGTTGGCAACACTGGCCTAGATGGACCAGGACCTATCTCAATACAATGCAATTTCTTAAATTTCTGATAGAGGCCACCCAGGGCTGACCCAGTGAGACAGCCCAAATCATTAGGAAGATTTGGACATATCAGTCAAGGGTACGGAATTGCCAATTATTTTTCAGTAACTATATTTTCACCAGCAAAGTTTCTGGATGTTTCTGCCTTCAAGGTCAAAATGTGCCAGGGCTTTGGTGAGACCGGGTGTGGAACTGCACAGGGTGGCTGCTGAGTTATGCCACAACAGGAGTGAGGTGAGCCTGAACTTTGCAGGGCTCAGTCGAAGCAGTTTCCATCAAAATCTGCTTGCCTTCCTTGAACCCTTGACCGAGTCATTCAGGAAAGGCAGCAAACATGCTAGATTCCAAATGAAGTACTTTAAGCCCTTCCCATCAAATTGCACCTCCCCCACTGTAGTGGTGCAGGTGTGAACCTCCACACCTGGCCACACCTGTGGAACTCCATGGCATTTCTGTCATGGCGCAGGGCCACAATCCCCCAGCACCTTCTGGAATCAGCCAGCCAAGTAGGAGTGGAACCAACCACAAAGCAGTGCCTCTGATGCTCAACTCGGCCTGCCTATCCAGAAGGCTACCATGGTGGATGGTACAGAAAGCCACTGAGAGGTCCAGGAGAACCAACAGGGATACACTCCCCCTGTCCCTTTCCCTGCACAGGTCATCGTACAGGGCGAATGAGGCAGTTTCCATCCCATAGCCAGGCCTGAAACCAGATGAAATGGGTCCAGATGGTCTGTTTCTTCCAAGAGAGCGTGGAGTTGCTGGGCCACCACTCACTCAAGCACTTTGCCCAAGAACAGGATGTTAGCCACCAGCCTATACTCAGTGGCCATCTCTGGATCCAGGTTCACCCTCTTCAGGATGGGCCTGATCACCACCTCCTTCAAGGGGTGGGACCTGACCCTCCCTCAGAGAAGCGTTAACAACCTCCTGGACCCTGGTATCCTAGGCTTTGATGAGTAGCCATGAAGGGCAAGGGTCAAGTAAACAGGGGGTGGGCCAGACTAGTCCAAGCACCGTGTCCACACCCTCAGGCCTTTTCGTTCTGTGGATCTGAGCATCAGTGCCCAGCTTTGCCCCACCCACTCTGCCAAAGAGCAGGTCCAACCCTGCCGGAGCGATGCATGAATCAGGGGCCAACTGGAGCATCTCAGGATAGCAACAGCCCTCAGATGGTGACTGTGTGAGAACATTTCCGCATTTTCTTGGTCCAGTGATGGAATCTATTTGCAGCAGCAGGTTTCTGTGCAAATATGAGTCACTCCCACTAGACTTAACATCTCAAATGTACATCCTAGAGATGGGCAAACTCCCCCAGGCTTGGTTTGGATTGGGATGAACAATTATAAGCAGTGGGGGGGGGGAGACCCCTCCCATCCCAAGACCTGCATGACCTATTCAGGATTCACACAGTGCTGCACCCCCAAGCCACCCAACCTGAAGAACTTTGACGCTCCAAGGAATCCGTCTCTCCAGCATCTGTAGACTTCCTCTCATGGTTGGCCCAGTCCTGGAAAGGAAGCTGAGCCTACAGGAAGTCCATGAATACTTGCAAAACTCCAGTCGCACAACTGGCAACAGAACCAAGTTTCAAAGTGATTTTGAGAGGTTGGAGCACTGGGCTGAAAACAACAGAATGAAATTCAATAATGACAAATGCACCTAGAAAAAAGAAGTCGAGTACATCGTTACAGGATGGGGATACTTGGCTCAATAATATTGCAAGTGAGAAGGCTCTTGGAATTGTCATCGCTCACAAGCTGAATGTGATGGGGCTGCAAAGAGGCAAATGCTATTTTAGAGTGGATTAATAGATCTCTGTTACCGCTTCCCAATCCTGTGAAGTGCTAGTTCCCCTTTGCTCAGCACTGGTTAGGCCTCGCCGGGAGTCCTGTGCCCAGTTCTCAGCATCATCGTTTAAGAAAGATGCAGACAAGATGGACAGGGGCAATGAGGATGATCCAGGGACTGGAAACAAAGCCCTGTGAGGACAGAGAGAAAGAATTCGGCATGTTTAGCCTCATGAAGAGAAGACTGGAGGGACTTGAAAGGCTGTCACAAAGAGGAAAGACCGGATCACTTCTCAGTCATCCCAGGGTACAGGACACGGAATAACAGGCTCTAGTTCCAGGAAGGTAGATTTCAGCTGAACACGAGGAAGAACTTCCTGGAGGCATTCAGGATGCAACTGAACAGATGTCTGAGTGGGATGGTATGACTTGGAGTCCTGCACTCAGCAGGGGGTGTGATCTGATGGCCCTTCCGGCTCTACCAATCTATGATTTTATACGTCTGCATCATGTGCGGCAGCACAGATGAAGGCTGGTTCACGTGACGTGGAAGAGGGATGCTGCTTGTGCAGTGTTCATGCAGGGCTCAGGTCCTGGTGAGAGCCACTCAAATGCTGCGTGCGCTCCCCAGGAACATGGCCTCGCGGCTGTGACAAAGCAGATGGGAGTCTGGGTAGCTGAGCCAAGGGAGTCCATTGGCTCCCCACCCCAGCAACAGATTCCTCAGAGGTCTCTGTGACCAAGTCCCCGCTCCATTAAAGCAGCGGGAGCTCTCTTGAAAAAGTGAATGTGGGTTTTTACACCAAAATGTTCTTCCCCACTGAACCGGGAGTTCTTCCCCACTGAACACTGAGACGGGAGTGGCAATGCCCTGTCAATTCCCTTGCAGAGCAAAGGGATGATCCCTGGGGAATGAATTGGATCTGTGCTATTTGGTTGCATTCCGACATCATGGAGAGCAAGTGAACTCAGCGCAGGTGGACAGGGAAACACCTTGCAAGGAGGGCCGGGGTGGGTGGGAGAGGGATAAACAGGAAAAGGAGGAGGCATGTTTCGATGATGCCAAGATTATTTGCAACCTCCCTGCCCCCCGCAAAACCCCAGGAGCCCTAGAAATGTCTCAGTTCTCGGATTTTTCTTTCCCTGTGTCTCAGTCTCCCAACATCTCCATCTCTCTCTTGTTCCCTGTCCCTCCCTGTTACCTGCATGATCTTTTCTTCTACAGGGTCCAGCGAACTGCAGGCGGATGAAATGGAGCAAGGGAGACCCACCTCCCCTTTCCCTGTGTGCTCTGTGATTTCCAAAGCTCACACATCACGTTTCAGGATGCCAGTGAAACTGTACAAGCTTGACATGTGGTTCTGTGTGTGTGCGTTTGGGAGGGGGAGGGGGAGGGGGAGACGCCTCCCCACCCCCCAGGTCTTCCATCTCTGGGAGGAAAGCTCCAGCAGAACTCACTCACCCCCCCCCCCCACCCCACCGGCAAACATGAATTAACCACGAATCTTTGAGAATTATTCCTGAATAATTCATGAACCCGAATTAATCATGCATTTTCTCTCTTCTCCCCCCCCCCACATGCATTATTCATGAATAACTCATGGAAATGCAAGGTTTATTCATGCTCTGCGAGAAAAGGGTGGGGGTTAGGGAAAGGACCCCTTTTCAGCCAGGAGCGGGGAGTTGTTTTGTTTTGTTTTGTTTTGTGGCTTGCCTCTATTTATTTTTCTGTTATCCCTTCGCATGAGGAAGAGATTTTGGCACAGGGGTCTTGTTATCGGTCCTTTTAAAAACAGTTTGGTTTGTTTTCTAGCTGGAGCGACTTGTGAGAAGGGGAGTTAGGATACAACTGCATTTAAGGGCGTGAGTCCTTTTCTTTCTTTCTTTTTCTTTCTTTTTTGCAAACAAAAGAGAACCCATCAAGAAACTGTGGTGATAGAGAAAGACAGCAAAAGAAATCCAAGGAAAGCTTGCATGTTGCACCCTGCAGCTGAGTAGAGAGAAGACATTTTGCAAGGAGACGCCAAACTGAAGCAGGCAAGGATTCGTGTGACCCCTACTTTTCCGTCAGTGGCCGGAGTTCGTCTCTTCCCTTCCCCTCTCTGTTCCCCTGTCTCGCACTCCCTCTCTCTGTGCTGGGTGCATGGCTTGGTTGCTTCATTGTCATTCTGAAACTGAAATCAAACCTGGGGGAACAAGCCCGCGTGGACCTGGAAGTCCCAGCTGCCTAAGATGACCATGGGGTGGTCCCATAGGCATGTGTCTGCCGCAGATGGTGGTGGGGGAGCTGTTGGCGATGCTTCTGTCTCAGCAGGGCACCATGTTGCAGCCCCCAGGGCTGCTGGGCTGCCCTTCGTCGTGCTGAGCTGCTCTGAATTCTTGGCCAAGTGGAATCTGAAGCTTGCAACTCAGACCGACGACTCCAGCAGAGCAAACTGTTGCAGTGGGTTTTCCTGGGGGATAAACTTTCCATGTTCTCTTAAAGCACCTCAAATAGGGGGAACCCAACCCATTTCCACCCGAGCACTAGAGGTTTAGGGACTGCAGGTGGCACAGTGGTTTAAACTGCTGTGCTGCTGGGCTGGTTGATCGAAAGGTCGCCGGTTCGAATCTGCACAACGGGGTGAGTTCCCGTTGCTCCGTCCCAGCTCCTGCCAACCTTGCAGTTCGAAAGCATGCAAATGCAAGTAGATAGAAAGGTGCCACTTCGGTGGGCAGGTAACAGCGTTCCGTGCACTTCGGTGTTTAGTCATGCCACCACATGACCACGGAGACTGTCTGCGGACAAGCGCTAGCTCCCTCGGCCAGGAAATGGGGATGAGCACCGCCCCCGAGAGTCAGGCATGACTGAACTTAACATCAAGGGGAAACCTTTACCTTTACCTTTTACTAGAGGTTTGGGGATGGAGTGGGGGCTGATTTCCATAGAGAACATGGCTACAGGCAAGAGCGGGGATAGAGCATAAGCAAAATGAGCAAAGGGGAGACACCCCCAAACATCGCCATCTGATAGCTTAAAGCTCTTACTGCCCAAAACTTCAGTCTTAGGAAAGGTATAGAGACCTCTGAGAATGGGGGAAAGCTGGGGTCCATTAAATGATCAGGGTTGCCGGAAAGGTGTAGAAACACACGGAAGAAGCTTCATGGAAGAAGATTCCCTGCATCTGTGATTAATTCCATCACAGATTCGTGGAAGAAGAGACCATCAGCAGCTACTAGCATTACTGGCTAGTAAAGGCATGCCTGCGTGCCCCAGTGCTGAGGGGCTTGGGCAGGAAGAGATCATGCACCCATCCTGCTTGAGGGACTCTGGAGGCAGCTGGTTTGGCACTGTGTGTTCAGAATGCAGCACTGGGTGGATCTTGGGTCTGATCCTGCAGGGTTTTTCTTATATTCTTATGGGCACGTGGGCAGATTGTACTCCACAGGCTCCAAAAAAAAAAAAACCACCCAAAGAACACAGTCTTGTTTAGGGATGCAAATAAGGAAAGCTGAGTCCTGGTATGGATTCTGCAGAACCTCAGCAAGTTCATTGAGGGTACAATTGCCCATCTGAGTCTTAATTAGCGCTCTAGCTTAAGGCCATGTTCTAGGTATTTATTGATCTAGTTGTAGCTTATAGACATGGTGGAAAATACAGAACTTTTCTCTTGACTTGGAAATGGTGACATGTTCTAGATGTTTTGTGAAAAATTCAGCAGCAGTGGCTTTCCCTAGCTTGGAGATGCAGTGAAGAAAAGCACCGCCTGTTGGGTTTGATGCCGGTTGAAGTGGTGGGACTCCTAGCTGGAAAAGCACAACTCCGCACAACCGTCAGGCAGGTCAGGCTGCATCAGAACGGTCTGGAGACCTTAGCGGAAAGGGCTTTTCCACAGGTCCCCAGGGCACGGTGGGCTGGCCTGCCTTTGGAGGCACTTCAGTGGACAGCTGTGGGCTGGGGAAAGTAGGACACAGGACAGGAGCTGAACCTTGTGACTTCCAACGTCCCTTCTAACTTGGTAATTCTGTGAGATATTCAGGAGGTTTTACTTTTTGCTCCTCAGCCAACAACCACCCGAAGCCCTAAGAGTTATTGACACTTACATTTCAGATCCCAAGATTCCAAATTCTATCTTATAATGCTGACCTCAGACCAGCTTGCATGACTGCCTTGCTTATATAGCCCCCAAAGTTCTTCTTCGGCTGAGATTATAATCTGAACTGAAATGAAATCTACGGGTCCTTCTTGTTCCCCATGCACCTTCCTTGGGCCAGTTCCCAGCTCCATGACCAGCTGGTGCTGAAGACAGCAGGAGCAAGTTCCCACATTCTTGCATTCATAATATGAATTCAGCATGACTAACCACTCATCCTCAGAGGGTTCTTTTAAAAAATGGGGGTGGCAAAGAGCACTGCTGCTGTTACTGGAACACATCAGAGATTTTTCTGGGGGTGGGGGGAATATGGTTTTCTGGAGGCCCAGTTAAGGGACTTCAGCACTTCACTACGCAGAGGAAGGAGAGTACATAGAGGAATATATATTAACAGGGAAGGAAGCTGACAGGAAGAATATGCACAGGTTCAAAACATGGGGGTGGAGAAACTGACAGAAAGACAAACAAGGGGATCCAGGATCAAATCAAGCCAGAACTTTCCCTGGAAGCAAACATGACAAACTGAGGCTGTCATGCTTCGAACACATCATGAGAAGGCAAGACTCCGTGGAGAAGACCATAGAAACATAGAAACAGAGAGAGTCAGAAGGGGCCTCCCTGGCCATCTAGTCTGACTCCCGGCTCCAGCCAGCTCTGCTCACGACATGCCCACCATGTGTGTGTCCAGCTTATCCTTGAATTCCCACACAAATGGGGCCTCAACCTCCTCCCATGGAAGCCCATTCCACACCCTCGGGGTCCTGACTGTCAGGAAGTGCTTCCTGGCATCCAAATGGAACCTGGGTTCCCTGAGCTTTGCTCTATTGGAGCGCGTCCTGCCTTCCTCTGCAGGGGAGAACAGGCCTCTACCCATCTCCATGTGATGCCCCTCACATACCTGTATGTCGCCAACAGATCCCCTCGGAATCTCCTCTTCTCCAGGCTGAAGAGACCCAGTTCCCTCAGCCTTGCCTCATACGGCATCCCCCGCAAACCGGCCACCAACCCTGTGGCCCTTCGCTGCACTGACTCCAACCTGGCTATATTCCTCCTGTAACGAGGGGCCCAAAACTGAGCACAATACTCCAGTTGCGGGCGCACCAGAGTCATATAGAGTGGCAGCAATACCATCATGCTAGGGAAAGTCAAGGGCAGAAGAAGAAAGGGAAGACTGAATTTGAGATGGATGGACCCCATCAAGGAAGCTGCAGCCTTGAATATGGAAAAGCTGAATGAACTGTCATAGATTATATTTATAGGGTCATCGTAGATCAAAGATGACTTGACAGGGCATAACAACATATATGGATATAGAATTAGAAAAGTCAACAAAGTCAAAATTATCATATGATTAATCCTTCCAATCTCTTTCTAACTGCATCTGTGTTCACAGAGACATATACAGTTATGCATATGTTCACCAAATATGTTTCAGTCTTCCTGTTGTTGCATAATTACTTTGGATGGATTTAAATAATCAAAGCTTGTTTTGCAATTTTCTTAATCAGTACAGGCAGTCAGTTCCTTCAGCATCCCACAAAAGAGTTTAGTTTTATGCCAGCATATTCCTAGATCATTTAGGAACATTCATACAAAGAAAAATTGCAAATCCTTGGGTTAGTGTAAGAATAGACCCATTTATATAAATTCGGCACAAACAGAACAGGTGAAATTGCTACCTCCATGAAGGATACAAAAGATCAACTGAAAAGTCTGCATAGTTTCGAGAAATAAAATTCTCAGGGGTAGCTTGAATACATTGTATTCAAACAGTGGGAGTCAAGATGCATTTGGTGAATATGAAAATGATTAGGGGTGTCATAGAAGTTCAGCAATCCCCGTGTCATTATTTTCTTCTACTAAATTTCCCGGGATCCCTAAAAGCTTGGCAACTCCTGTAATAAAAAGCAAGAAAAGAGTCTGGCAGGAACTTACATGGCTCTGCAATGACCATTGCTAAAATTATTTTGGGGTTTACAAAGGTAGGCGGTAGGAATGCCTGAGGACACAGATGGGAAGGAATTTGTTCAGTCCACATTTTAACAGAAACTTACCTAATATTACCTTTTCCAGCTAATATATAAACAAAACTCAGTTATTCTTTGAAAGTCACATTTCTCTGAAGTGTGATAAAATCTGTAATATCTGCATATTAGTGGAAAAGAACTTTTTTCCTTGCAAAATGTGCATATTAGGCAAAAAAGCAAATAAAATGCATGCATCAAGAGAAATGTACACAAAAGATTTGCGTATTTTCTGACAAACGTCAAAACAGAAGAGACTCAAAGTCTGGGTGAAAAAATCTTAGCACTATATAAATTCTCAAAGTTCAGGATGTTTTGTTTGCTTGCTTTAAAAAATGAAGAACTGAGAGAACCCAAAACTGCTAAGTAATCCATTCCTATAAGGAACTTGTTCTTTGAGAACTGTGATGTGAATGTATGTGGTCTGCACCATCTAGAATAGTGAATGCACCATCTCTGCACTAGACTACTGCAATGCATTCTACGTGGGGCTGCCCTTGAAGACAGTTCAGAAGCTGCAGCTTCTGCAAAAAGTAGCAAATAGTCTAATAACTGGGACCAGGCAGTCTGCCCATATGGTTCCAGTTCTGGGCCACTTGCATTGGCTGCCTATATGCTTCTTGGCCAATCCAAGGGACTGGCTTTAATGTATAAGCACATCCTGGCTTGGGGACATGATACCTGATGGAATTCCACTTCCAGCCCTAATGTTCCTGGATACTGCACTCAACATCTGAGACCTTTCTCCAGAAGCCTCAGTCGGTGGCAACAAGGAGGACAGCCTTCTCAGTGGTAGCCTCATAATTGTAGAATAAACTCCCCACGGAGTTTATTGTAGAATAAACTCCCCACGGAGACCTGCTTGGCACCAACTCTGCTGTCCTTCCAGTGCCATCTTAAGACTGCCCTTGGTGGAAAGGCATGTAATCAGTTCAAATAATTCATGTCTGTCCTGCCACATGTGGATCAGGTCTTGTTTTCCTTTGTGTTAGCTGTTGCAATCATTGATAAGCATATATATTTAATTTAGCAAGGCTTTGAGGATTAGATGCAGATTAAGTAAATCAGGCTTTGATCTCACTGAAATCAGTTGGGCAATTTAGTCATGACTTAATTTACTGTAGTTCCCTGCTGAGCTCAAAAGCTTCTCAGCTTGATTAATTGGATTAATTAAAGGTCCACCAAACCAACCCCCCCCCCCCAGGCAAACAGTACCTCTTTGTGGTTGGAAAATGTTGGCATCTCTTGGCAGTTTATTTATTTTGTATTGATTTTATTGTGTGCCCCTACAATTTGAAGTCACAGGCGGACATCTCCCAGGCAAAGTCCACTTCAGTCTATGCTGCATCCTGGCATAGCATTGCTCCAAGGGGCACCATGAGGCACAGAGGCCACCCGGAGGCCATCCTGGCGAATCAGTCCAGCTCAAGCCCCTTTACATTCTGTTTTCCACTACCAGCTTCATTCCATCCTGGTTCCATGCAAGCATCTCTTTCCACACAGAAATTCAAGTATATATTTGTTAGAGATGCCGCACAGATCCTTGATAGGGTTCTCCCAATTCTATCTCGATGCTTGTTCTGATTAGATTTAGGACCAAACTCACTGGAATCCATCCCTCCAGCATTTGTGGACTCCCTCTCATGATCGGTCTGGCCTTGGAAAGCAAGCCGAGCCAAGAGGAAGTCCTTGAACATGTGCAGAATGAAGGTGGCACAACTCGCAACCTTCTTCCTGGTCAAGTGCAGCATGTGGGGCCCGATTTCTGGGAAGCACCTCCAAACAGAGGGCACACGTGCCATGGACCTCAGCACCATGCAAAGCAGACCAAAGTCTGGGGAGCTCAGCTCTGCTCAGCGATGAATTCCCCCCCCCCCCAACATTGGTTCCTTCATACACCTAGTTCTGACCTCACTTGATTTCAGATTGTGGGCTTTGCTTTTATTCCTTTGGCATGAAAATACATGCGTGTTTTCATGTGTATTTTTCAAAAGCCTTTGGGTGATGGGGAACCATATAAACGCAAGGAATAAATAAATACAATGCCTCCATTTTTACATCTTGAGATCATTCCATGGTTGCTGAAAGCACGTCCATGCACATTTTTCAAGAGTATGCGTTTTAATGTACATTTTCAAAGGTGTGCGTGTTGCTAAATGTATTGTTTTGTGGAGAAGTCCATTAATCACCTTGTAAGTTTGGCAATGTATGGCCTTCAGCCACAGATTGTGTCCATGTCTAACTCAGAAAGTTCAATCAGTAAATCCTGATCAAAATTCTAACGAAATTAATTTTTCATACACCCCCAAGTTCTGTGTCCACACTTCAAATTGTGAAAATGGTTAGAGTGTTGGACTGGGAGTCAGAAGATCTGAGCCTCATCTCCTCTTGACCATGACGTTCCCTGGGTCTCATTGTGCCAATCACTGACTTTTAGCTTGACCTACCTCACAAGGCTGTTGTGAAGATAAAATGAAGGGAAAGATGAGGTTCTGTAAGTGCTCCGGCACTCCTTGCTGGAAAAAAAGGATGCAAATTAAATAAGATAAAGGCTATAAACAAAAAAATAAGAAAAAGGGGATATAAATAAAATAAGAGCGAGATTTTGGCATGCATGTTATGCATCTTTCATGTATGCACCGATCAACAAAAGCATTCTTGTGCACATCTTATGTATGTATCATTATACATCGCACATCTTTTTCTGGTATGAAACATTGCAAACTTGGAAAAGTAGGGACTTCCAACCACAAATAGCCTCTGGAGCCACATTAGTTGTGAAAAGGATAATCTCACATTCACATGTAAACCTTTCCAATTTTTGACTCATCCCTAGGTTCTGACAGTGCTGGGGGCAAAAATAGCTTGCTTTGTTTTGAAAGAGAAATGGGAGAGAACAACTCCAGCACAATTTCCTCCAGTTAAGTCCCTGAACCTGTTTATTGGTGTGCTTTTCTGAAATTAACCCGCCTTCTCCACCAACCCCACTGAAAAAATTTGCTAATGGGTGTGAATGGCAAGGGTGGGAGACTGCATTTGTTCCAGCCCTACAGATTTTTACATTTCCTGTAAAAATTTCCTGCTGAACCAGAATAAAGACCTATGTGGAATGGACCCAAGCCCATCCTGATGGCACAAACACAAGTGTTTTAGTTGCATAAACCCATACAGACTTTAATCAGTTCCTCTAAGAGCTTTGTTCTCACAACTGTAGGGTTTGATTTAGGGCTTTTCATTTTTGCTATTTCTTTAAAAGATGACCCAGTGCATTGATCCAAAGGAAGGATCTAGCCAGGTTGGAGTCAGTGCAGCGTAGGGCCACAAGGTTGGTGGCCAGTTTGCAGGGGATGCTGTATGAGGTGAGACTGAGGGAACTGGGTCTCTTCAGCCTGGAGAAGAGAAGACTCCGAGGGGATATGTTGGCGACATGCAAGTATGCGAGGGGATGTCACATGGAGATGGGTAGAGGCCTGTTCTCCCCTGCAGAGGAAGGCAGGACGCACTCCAACAGAGCAAAGCTCAGGGAACCCAGGTTGAATTTTGATGCCAGGAAGCACTTCCTGACAGTCAGGACCCCGAGGGTGTGGAATGGGCTTCCACGAGAGGTTGTTGAGGCCCCATCGGTGTGGGTGTTCAAGGATAGGCTGGATGTCCACATGGTGGGCATGTCGTGAGCGGGGCTGGCTGGTGCTGGAGATCAGACTAGATGGCCCAGGAGGCCCCTTCTGACTTGCTCTGTTTTCTATGTTTCTAAGGAAAGTATTTCTCTTGCAGAGCATAATCTTATTGTCTCTGTTTAGAATATAAGATGAGCTGTGATGGATCGGACCAAGAGGGCATCTCTTCAGCAGTATGTTCACACAGCAGAGAAACAGCAGCTCATGTGGAACCCAAGAAGGTGCAACAGCACCCTCCCACCCATGTTCCCCAGCAGCTGCTGTTCAAAGGCCTCCTGCCTTTGATAGCGAAGGCCATGAAGCCATCTGGACTAGTAGCCGTGACCAGTCTCCTCCATGAATTTGTCCCATCCCCTTTCCAAGCCATCCACATTGGTGGCCGCCCACAAGTGTAAAGATTATCCCATTGTGCAAATGGGGCACCTTATAAAGTGTACATCACCACCCCACAGTGTGATGGGATGGCAAATTAAAGATTGTATTGAAGGAGGGGTTTCCAGCATTTAAATTAGACCTTTAAAAAAAACCCTCAAATGTTTTCAGGATAATTAAAACAGCAGCCATCTCCACCACAGGAACCTGATGTCAGGGTGGGCAACAGATCTGACCCTCGGGGTTTTGCAAAAGGGCAAAAACCCTCCCTTGGCCCACTCCTGCCCCTCACTCATCAGCCCTTTGTTGTTCTCCCCACTTTTCAGCAGCTTCTGCCCAATCTTAAATGTTGAAATCTCTCTCTCAAGGCTCCGTTATTGGCAGTCAGGGCTTTAAGCTAAAATCTGCTGGTTCCCCTCCCCATTTCGGGCCTCACCCCTTTGGCCTCTCCCTCTTTGCCTGCAGCCCTGCTCACTGCTGGAATGCACTCCTGGAAAGCCACTCCTAAAGTCTTCTGCTCCAAGATATGGCCACTAGGGGTGGCTCACCCAGGACACCCTGACCTCTAGTGGCAGATCTGAGAATCACTACCCCCGGCGTCCTCTACCCCTCCGCCTGTATGTGCTTTCTCCTGCATGATGCAACCCCCACCTCCCTCTATAGACAAGCCATTAATGGGCAAGTGCGACTCATTAGCTTATATCATGCAGAAGTTGCGAATGCCACTCCAGAGCGTAGCTACTTGCAATGAACTGAAGCAAAGGAGAGAAGCTATTTTTCGGAGCACAAGATCGGCTTCCTAAGGTGCAGGAAAGTGGGTGCAGGGCTGGTAGGGACAGCTAGAGGC
Organism: Varanus komodoensis; assembly: GCF_004798865.1. NCBI lineage: Eukaryota > Metazoa > Chordata > Lepidosauria > Squamata > Varanidae > Varanus > Varanus komodoensis. The sequence continues at coordinate 4,517,001 of NW_025336481.1, forward strand.
AGTTGTTGTGGTCTGTGAGGAGTGGCAACAACAACTGGACTGTGCAGCTTAGACATAAGGCAAAGAGGGGAAGACAAGGTAGAGCTGTTTAAAATAAGATGTGGTGTGGAGGAAGGGGAGACATTCTTTTCCCTTCCCTGTAACAATCCAAGAAGCTGATCGGTGGGAGGATTAGGAGAGGTCAAAGGCAGGACTTCTCCACACAGTCCATAGTTCGACTATGGAATTTGCTGCCATGGGAAGTGGTGATGGCTGTCGATCTGGATGGCTTCAAAGGGGATTGGCCATGAGGGAGGAGGCCAATCTGTGGCTACCAGTCTTGCTGGCCAGGTGCTCCCTCCTTCTCCAGAGGCGGCCTGCCTGCCTGCCTGCAGACACCGATTGCTGAGCAGCCTGGGCAGGAGGGGGTCTTGCCCCCATCCTGCTGGGGGGATCCTGTGGGCAGCTTTGCCACTGTGTGGATGAAGCGGTGGATTAGAGGGACCCCTTGTCTGAGCCGGCAGGGCTTTGCTTATGCATCATGATGATCTTCTTAGGTCAAGTCAAGCAGAGCCTCCGGATGGCTCTTGCCATGGGGTGGCTTCTCTGACTATCTGCCTCCTGGATCATCAGATTACATTGCATGGAGCCTCCCTTTCCATCTGAAGCCGCACTTTCAGACCTCTGATACCTGTTTCTCCTCCTCTTTACAAGCAGCTTCTTTTCCCACCATTTCACAGGGACATCTTCGATCATCTGACTGGCTGCCTCTCCATCACAGTTCTTCTCCCCTACCTCCTGCTGCTGCACCCTGGATGCTTGGGCAGCATCTTCTCCATCTCCCTCCCAGTTAGATATAGATACACCACTTTCCAGGTCTCCTGGAGGCCTGCAGATGAAGGGAATGGGTGAGACAGTTATTCTTGGCATTCTTCCCAAGGTCAGGGTGGCAAAGACGCTTTAGATGAGAACAGTGAAGTCTGGGAGGTGGGGCGTGTGGGAAATGAGAGGGCACACCTGTCTGGCCACCATCCCCAGATTTGCAGACAGACTTTGGGGACAGGCAGGGCTTGCAAGAGAAGAGAGGGGACAAACAGGAGGTGGACGATGAGCCCACGCCCTGCCCGGTCCCTGGCGCAGCATCAGAACAGAAGAGCTACTCGGTGTCACGGCCTGCATAGATCTGGGAGGCTGGACCTTCTGGAGAGGGACTCGCCCAGAAGGTGGGAGCCTGGACTACTGAAAAATAGGGCTTTCAGAAGTAGTTTCTAGTTTAGCTTCACCTTACCACTCTGTTCTTGCACAGAGACTAGTCTTTCAGTTGCTGTAGCTTGTTAGTCATGGTTTGACCATAACAAGCATTTTGCAAAGAGACTGCCTGTGATTCTGGAAGCTCAGAATGAAGAAGGGGAAACCGAGCTCCTGGCAGGAGAAGTGACGGGCCCAAATACCTTCCCCACTATGACCTCAGAGCCAAGATCTGCCCAACGCCAGTTTCTCCTGAGCTGCAAGTCACTGGTGGAATGACTCCCCCATCGGGTAGACCTGGCTTTCTTGGGTGGTGTCAGGGTCTGACCAGCATCTCCTTCCTCCTCTGTCAGCTGCATCACACAAGGCCGGGGGCGGGCCATGCCTCTTCCTCCCCACTGCTCTGCAAGCGACTGACATGGAGAGACTGTGGCACTCCCCCCGGGAGCTGTCCACCCCAGTGCTTCGAAGCTGCTGTTTCAAGCGGCGGGGATCTGCAGACCAAAGCTCACAGCTGGTCGAGCCTAATCCCAGGGAAGCAATGGTACATCCAGCCCAGTTTTAGCAGCACTGCTTGGCCTCTCCCTGGTTTTTCCAGTCCAGCCTGGAAATGTTCTAAGCAAGGCTGCCAGATGCAAGGCCCAGAGGCCAACTCTGGCCCTCTGGGGCTCCTCAAAAGACCTGCCCCTCTGCTCACAGCTCTTCCCCATTTCCCCACTCATGCTCCCTGGCTTTCCCACAGTTTTACCCCTTTCCCCAGGTGTAACTGCCTCTCCAAAGGTTTAGTTGTGGCAGTAAGAGCTTTAGGTGCTGGTACTGCTGGTATTTTAGAGTTTTCGCAATATCTCTCTTGGCTTTGTTCCCGCTCACCACTGTGATGTGGACTGTCAGAGCTTCTCTGAAGTCAAATTAGCCCTTGTACTGAAAATGCTGTTTTGTTTTGTTTTTTAACTGCAGATAGTACAAAATAGGGCAGCCAGGCTGGTCTCCGGTACATCACTGGCTGCCAATACATTTCTAGATGCAGTACAAGGTGTTGGTAATTACCTTTAAAGCCCTTCATGGCCCAGGTCCAAAATACATTCAGGAGCAGTTTTGCTCATATATTCTGCCCAACCTGCTAAGGTCCCCTGGGGACAACCTGCGGGAGTTTGCTCCTGTAAGATTAATATCACCCAGAGGACTTTCTCAGCAGTTGCTCCTACATTGTGGAATGGTTTGCCAGGAGAGATGCATCAGATATCCCAGGATGTTACATTCAAGAGAAAGGTAAAGACATAACTCTTCCAACAGGGCTCCCCAAATTAGTTCCCAGATTCGTTTCATTTAATATACTTGTTTTCATTTTAATTTTGAATTGTTGTTCATTTTAATCTTTTACCGCAGGCCCACCGCCTATTGGAATGAGGAGACAGATAAACCTCTAAATAAATTAAAAATAGATAATAAAAATATTTTTATTTTCTTTATCAGAAGAAAAATTTGATAAGCCCAGAGAGCTGAAGATGAGGGATAAGCTCCTCAGAGGAGAGGCAAGCAACCTTTGTCACTAAATAACAGCTTCAATGGGCATCTGTTACTCATGAGTAAGTGACACAGCATTAATTCAGACTTATTTCTTAGTTGGAGTGCAGCTAAGGAGGTTGATCCCCTTCGGCTTATACACACTTCACGGAGAGCCTGCAGCAAGGTTGCCACCCTCTAACTTCTTCAAAGAGAGCTACTTGCATCAACTCTCCCTCCTGATCTTTCTCGCCTTCTTCTGCTTTTCAGCGATTCGGCAGCTCATGGCAACCAAACTTTATGTGCTCATCAGCTGGCCAGATGGAAGTCGGGTGATCAACATGGAAAACATCAAGGAACCACGGAAGCCCTTCCACCAGTATGAGGTTGGGGAGCAGGTGTTGACCCGATGTCCAGGCTTCAGTGGTTTGTACTGGGGAACTGTGGAAGGAATCAGTGGTAAGCAGAACCAAACCAAAACTACCTTGATGACATTACTGAAAACATTTCTGTTGTCAGATGATTGTTGGAGAGCTGCCTTGAAAATCTCAGAACTTTTGATCGGAATCCTCCATGATTCCTCACTTGTTCTGCTCAAAGTGGAAGGAAGCTCCAAATTCAGCCCCTCGTTTTGCAATTGTACTCCTAAATCTTATCAGCTTTTCAGTCTGGGATTCTGCACAGGTAGAGTAGCTTGGTCTTGAATGGGCAGTTATGTTCCATTAACTTTACCAAAGGTCTCTTCCAGGTGGAAATGGAAATAGCTAGTTGTGTTTCCTGATGCAGAACAACACTGTTACCTGAATGTCTGGTCTCTACTTGGGGTCATGGATTTGGGGACTGTCATGATGAGCACCTGAAAAGAAAATTGAGCCTTACATTACTGTAAAGCTGCATTCTTTACTTGGAATAAGTTCTGTTGAACTTGGTGGAACTTTCTTCCAAATAAATTTGCATTAGCATTCGGCTAAACAATGAACCAGGAAGTCTCTAGTTCGAATCTTGCTGTCGCTTTGTTCTATAAGATGGCCCCAGACAAATCTCTCTCTTATCTCACACTGACCTCCTCCTGCTCATTGTCAGCCTCAGTCCTCCATCCACAAAATGGGAATAGCTCATAGTTGAAGAAAGGTTCACTGAAAAAGTATGGGAACATTTTTAATAGCTTACACTATCAATGCTGCCATTTCATTTTAGGAAAAGCTAGCTAAACTCAGCTGTGCTTTAGCTTTGGCTACTGGGTGGTATAGAAATAAAATTAATGAACTCAGCACTGCTGTGCCTTTGCATTCACCCTCCGTCAAAAATAACACTGAAGATGCTTTTCTTCCAACAGAACATAAAGGTCTCCTAGAGAAAAGGCTACAAAAAGATAAAGAATTATTGATACGGGGTAAGTTTGGGCACGTCTTAAAGGGGGTGAGTCTCCAAGCTGCCCAATGTTTTTTTTTTAATCCTTGCAGGACTGTAGAGAAACAGTTTGTGTATAGCAGAGAATGGTAGAAAAGTTAGGACAGGGTTGGGCGGCAGACAGTTCTCCATGCATGGAAAGAGTTTTCCACCAGCTGGCCCACCTCCTGCTCCCCTGCTTCACCAGCCGATGGAGGAACCATTCAGGACATCTGGTCTGACAGCTACACTCAGCAAGGGCCTGTCTCTGTGGGACTAGATGTGCAGATGGATCCATTCAGAAACAAAGGGACACCATTGTTTCAGTTTTATTGCAGCTGATGAGAACACAGGTATCGCTTCACTAATCGTATTAGCCTCCAGCAGCTTCTCAGTCCAGCTAAGGATGCCATCTTCTTAAGGCAACAGCAATACTAAAAAGTGATCTGGCTGGGAATTCTGCTGCTTTGTGAGAAAGAGGTATAGATTTGATTTTACAATACAAAGGCACATAAAAACAACCTTTTTCTACCAGGATTTACCTGAAATTTCCCAACAATAGCAAATAGCACCAACTTCCCTTACATTACTGTGGTCGAGGTAATCACAAGGTAATGCATGTGAGTTGCAAGAAGAGATCTTGACCTTCCTCTTTGTGACGGCCTTTGAGGTACTTATAGAGGAATATCATGTCTCCTCTTAGTCTTCTCTTTTCAAGGCTGAACATCCCCAGTTTTCTCAGTCTCTCCTCACAGGGCAGTGTTTCCAAAACCCAGATCATTTTTGTCAACCTCCCCTGGATCCTTTTTAGTTTTTCTGCATCTTTCTTAAATTTTGGTGCCCAGAACTGGACAGAGTATTCCAGATCAGGTCTGACTAATGAGGAGTACAGAGGAACTACTACTTCTTGTGCTTTGCACCTTCTCCACAACTGAGGAGCAGGTACTCCAGATCCAAAAGGATCCGGAAAGACTATGGAAGTGGGCAGGAGACAACAGGATGGCGTTCAATGTGGATAAGTGCAAGGTCTTGCACTTGGGGCACAGGAATAGCTGTCATAAGTACAGGTTGGGGGACAAGTGGCTGGAGAGCAGCACTTGTGAAAGGGACCTCGGGGTGCTGGTTGACTGCAGGCTAAACATGAGTCAGCAGTTCAAGAGGGCGAACACCACCCTTGGTTACATAGCCAGAAGTGTGGCTTCTAGATCAAGGGAGGTATTACTACCACTCTGCATGACTCTGGTGTACCCGCAATTGGAGTATTGTGTTCAGTTTTGGGCCCCTCATTACAGAAAGGATGTAGCCCGGTTGGAGTCAGTGCAGCGTAGGGCCACAAGGTTGGTGGCCGGTTTGCAGGGGATGCTGTATGAGGTGAGACTGAGGGAACTGGGTCTCTTCAGCCTGGAGAAGAAGAGGCCCAAGGAGATATGTTGGTGATATACAGGTATGTGGGGGGATGTCACATGGAGATGGGTAGAGACCTGTTCTCCCCTGCAGAGGAGGGCAGGACACACTCCAACGGAGCAAAGCTCAGGGAACCAAGGTTCAATTTGGATGCGAGGAAGTATTTCCTGGCAGTTAGGACCCCGAGGGTGTGGAATGGGCTTCCACGGGAGGTGGTTCAGGCCCCATGGGTGAGGATGTTCAAGGACAGGCTGGACATACACATGGTGGGCATGTCATGAGCGGAGCTGGCTGGAGCCGGGGGTCAGACTAGATGGCCTGGGAGACCCCTTCTGACTCGCTCTGTTTCTATGTTTCTATGTAATACTTTGCAAAGTAATACTTTGCTTTGGGCTGCTTTGGGCCAGAGCCGCTTTGCTTTGAGCTGCTTCTGTTTGTCATTCACCTGAAGCAGGTGCACAGCCCTGGTACAAGGCAGTTTCCAGGGCTATATTCCAATGATGTGCTATCATGATGAAAGGTAACCAGTATCCTTCATGTCATTTTCCTGGTTTCAGAAGAGCAGCCAGCAGTGCAGAATGTGGGGCTGCCACAGCCAAAGAGGTCAAGGAAGTCCTTTCCCAAATGGAATCCTGGGAATGGGGTGAAGGCATGCCAGGAGAGTAGAACCTTCCAGATGGATATGGAGGACACGAAGGCTAATCAGCAAGATGCTGCAACTTCTTCTGGCTTAAGAGAGGGGTACCCCCTGGGTGCCATGATGCCGAAGTCCCATTCCTCTGAGCCAGTGGCATCTCACGCTTCTGGTCCCTTTCACGCATCCTCTCCATTCTCAACAATATTTGCTCCTGGAGTATCCCAGAGAGGGGCAGCACGGTCAGACCCAGCAAGCAAAGGTAAAACTTCAGAAACAGCATCAAGGTGCACGGGAGGTTTGCTGGACAAAGTGTGTTTTCTGTTTTGGCTTTCATGCTAGATTACGCAAATATCCAGATCCAGAAATCTGCCGTGGGCTCTGATTCACCAATGGAGCTCCCTCGAGTCTCCCTCCTCCATCTCAGAGGTGGGAGCAACTGTGCTTGGACAAGGGGATTTTCTCCTTCCAAGCCCACGATGGAAAAAGCATGTATTCTTCGTGAGCACTGTAGCACACACTCATCTCTGGACCAGGAGGCAAGCTGGGCAGTAGTGTGGATTCCGATTCCTAGTTTGGCATGGATCCTACATCAGCAGCAGGGCTCCTGTGTCCTCCAGCTATTGCACCACTTCCTATCAGCCCCAGCCAGCATGGACAATGGCCAGGGATGTTGGGATTCGGAGTACGACTACATATACAGCGTCCTATGTTTCCCAACCCTGCCCTACACCAACATGAACAGGCATTCTCTCCTGTCTTTCAGAGAAATCAAACTGCCAAACGTTAAAAGTCACATTTCCCTTAAAGAAGTCAGGTCATCTATCATATTCCAATGTTGTTGAATATTTTGGAGATGGTTGTTTTAGGGATACTGAACAGGATGGGTTTGGGTCTGATCCAGCAAGGCATTTCTGAGGTTCTTAGTACCCAATTCTACATAAGCTTAGGCGGGGGTGGTGGGGGAGACCTACAACAACTAGCTGAGAGGAAGAGCCCAAATTCCCAAATATGACCATGGATCCAAACAGGTTGGGACCCCCTGTCCTACACAGTGTTTGGCAAGAAAAAGATACGGGAGATTTCAAAGTTTAAAATTAATAAAAGGGACTCCAGTCACCAAGAGATCAACCACTTACAAAGCACAGGAGGAGGAGGAGGAGGAGGAGGAGGAGGCCTGCTAGGTCAAAGTTTAAATGATACTCTTCCAGTTAAAAAGCTGAGCAATTCAGTACCTGCTTACTTGGAAGTAAATCTCACTGTGCGCAATGGGGATCCACCTGTCTGTGTTCTTAGGACAGCAGCCTAACTCCGGATTTGAACCATCGCTTGACAGAGTGCTCCTATGAAGGATCCTACACACGCACCCCTTGGAATATGTTAGGGCTGCCTTCTCTCCTTTTCTGGCTCCTCCATTTCTCCCTTTCACAGCTCTATAGCTCACAGTTTCTCTCCACCCAGTCTTGCTCCTCCTCTCCACTCTCCTCCTTTGCCTTCCTGCTTCCCCATCCCTTCCAGAAAGGAGCTGTAGCTGAAAAGCCCTTTTCTCTGTCTAAACCTGTACGGCACTGTGCCCTTGAGGGGATAAACCAAAGAATGTACTATTCCAAAACATGTGATCCAATGGAAACAATGAAGGATGCACTTGGCAAGGCTGATGTTCTGTCGTTTTCCCTATGATATTTTGTTTGCTTGCTTGCTTTTAAGATTACTCTACCATGGGAGCAAGGAGGAAATCAGATCTTCCACACCACTGTCAGAAATACATATTTGTAAACAGGTAACATTACCAAAACGATTGAGATGTGTGCAAATGTAACTTGAGCTTTGTTGGGTTAGGATAAGTATTTCTATTTTGATTTGCATGAAGGTGTGTAGATGAAAGATGGGTTGATTGCCTGAGGTCTAAGAGATCAGCAAACGGCTCTTTTGACTTCTCAAACCTGAGCAAGAGAAAGGCAAAAGGGAGCGAGTAGCTCCGGTGGCCAAAATATACGAATTGCCACAAGAGAGGAGAGGCATAACCCAAAAAAGGCCAAGATTTGATCGTGTGAATTTATAGGAATAGGAACATGCAAACAAAGCGAGTCAGAAGGGCCATCTAGTCTGACCCTTGGCTCCAGCCAGCTCCACTCATGACATGCCTGCCATGTGTATGTCCAGCCTATCCTTGAACAGTATAGATGACAATTGATGCACAATACTCTCTAAATAGAAATATCATCCATTTCCCCTGTAGGGACGGGGTGCACTTCTCTTAAAACACTGTGTTGTGAGGGTGTTGCTTCATAAATTGAATCAGAGGTGGAAGAAGAGGCAGGTCCAGGAGGCTTAGCTGAAATGCCGAGACCTGCAGGCCCCCAAGTCCTGCGAGAACCAGACGGTGTCCAGGGGAAGGTGTAACATGGCCAGTCCCACAGTCCTTCGGCAGAGCAAAAGAGCAGACCGGGTGGGTTGCCATCTGCCACTCCTGCCACCTGGCCCACAAGCAGCAGGACCACCCTGAGGATGGCACGAACTCCATTGGGCTGGGAAGAAAGGAGGGCATTCCACCTGGGAGCCATGTCTTCGCATTGGGCTGTACTTCCCTAAGAGCTGTGTCCTAATGTCACTGGGACCTTTGGTTGACGACTTCTGCAGTGCTCCTTTTTCCTACCACAAAGCCAGCCTAGCGGATCAGGTTTAGCATAATAAAGACTGCAGTTAAATGCCTCTTGGGCCAGTCTGCTTAGAAAGGTCATGGGGAGAGTCCAGCATCACCTTAGTGAGGCAGACTGATAGCAGGGCCCTGTGAGCCTCACGGAGTCTGTCCAGGTGCTGTCGATGGGCAACATCAACAGCCCAGCTCTTCCTTCTGTCGGTACCTATCCTGATAATGGACTTAGAATGAACAGCCCTTCAAACAGCCCTTCAAAGAGAGGAGCGTCCTCTGTGAAGAAGACAAATAGTCCCCTTAGTGACTCCTTGATTGCTACTTACAGGGTGGAGATGGAGGAAGGTTGCTTTTAGTTGGCCTTGAGATCAAGGCAGGTGAGGTGCATAAATTGGGGAGGGGTGCATTGGAACCAGAGGTGATGCTTGGGACTGGCTAATTCTTTCCCACACAGGTTGCATCTTAACCTCTTTTGACTATAAAATGAGAGCTGATTTTTTTTAAATGTATTTCTCTCTCTCCCCAAAAATTTCAAATTCCAACCTGTATTTTTCTAACTGAGAAATATGAAGCTGTTTCTCCCAACAATACCAGTCAGAGAGACTTGGCCTGCTCAGATTTTGGAGAATGCACTGGCAGCATGGCTGGACACCTAATCCCGATCATTTCAGGGAGCTGTCTGTGTCTAAGGGAACTGGGCACAGACACACATAAATGTATGATTTGTGTAAGGAATTGAGTAAGGAAAATAATTTTTAGAATGAAAACTGGACATTTTGCCTCATAGTTGATTTTTTTGTTTCTCTAGCTGTGACGAGTCAAAGAGTACCAGTTCCTTGGAAATGGATGGTTTTGAGGTCGTTCAGAAAGCGTTTGAAATGGAAAGGTAATTTGGCAGAGAAAAGGGCCATCTGTCCCTAATTGCATTTTCAGCCCTTTGCAGGAAAATAATGGGATTTCAATTAGACATGCCCGAAAACATAACAGCAATTTCTGGGACCACAAACCCAGTAGCTTCTTTTGTCAGATAGAGTCTAGCTGAAAGGTCTTTGGGTTCCAAGTTGCCAGTGTTCATGATGGTGGCTAAAAGTTGAAATTGTTCTGAATTGTATGCCACACATTCCCCCACATCTTCAGTGCCGAACACTGTTATCTGGCTCCAAATAAAAGTGAAACCACACAGAACTACTTTGACATTGGTCTGCCACCAAAATGTGGCATCCTTGTGTTCCATCCTCCACAATACTGGAAGATGAAGTCTCAGCTGTCTGGAACAGCACCTTCTGCCCTCTCTGGAAATACAACATGAGGCCAACATTTCATCAAACATAGGAAGTTTGCAGTCTTTTAAATGCACACTGAAGTACACACCCAGATTGCTTGTAATTTACACACACACACACACACACACACACACACACACACACACACATGGTGTTAAGTTAGGGGTGGCATTTCAGAACCTTGATGGTCTTGAGTTTTGCTGTTTTCCATGCCCCTAGACAGGAAGCCTGCATTAGCCGGAGAAGTCCACCATCAGTTGGATTTCCTGACGCCATGTCGTTGCTTGACTCCTCCAGGGAAGATAAAATCGAGCAGTTGCAACAGATGGTCTTTGACCTCCAGAGAGAAGTCCTCTCCTTGAAACAGAAAGTGCAGCATCTGGAGGCAACCTCCTTGAAGGAAGAGGGACCCATCTGCCAACAACCCTGCAAGGAGTCTGAACGCTTCAATGGGTACACCAGGGAGCAACTGAAAGAGGCCATTCGATTTGACCAGAAAATCAGCACGGCTTGCAAAACACTACTCTACAAGCTCTTCACATCCGAATACATACAGAACCACTCCATCACCGGGAGGCGAGGGAATACATTCCGGGAGGCTAAGCCCATGATGGATGAGAGGTGCATCAAGATCATAAGGGTTTTGCTGAAGCAGAAGTTTGGTGACCATCTCAGTGACACAGTAATCACGGAGAAGATCCAAAATGTGCAGAAAGCTCTGAGGCAGAAATGTAAGATGGAATGCCTCTGATTCGCCAGGTACCTTGCATATGCCCACTGTGGGTGAGAATGAAGCCTACTTCATGTGCTACTTTTCTCTCCATTGAAGGGCTCCTTGGGATGCCTGCTGTTCACCCACTGAAACCATTGCCGTCCCTGTCTTGAAAGTCTATCTGAATTCACAGCTCCCTTTACAGTATGGCTTGTGCAGTCCTGTGCTCTCCATGGGAAGCAGCGTCTATTCCCAACCTACCCTGATCTTCAGCCAGGCCAGTAGGTGGTATAGAATATGCTCTGACAAGCCAGAAGAGATTGGAACATTTTGTTAACTAGGAGAATAAATGGAGAGACAGCGTAGTCTCAAAATAACCCATTCATTGGCATCACCAAATTGTAACCTTCCTAACCTTTTCATTTTCTTAATTTGGTATCCCTTTTTGTTTTGGCTCTTATTCTTGATTGGCTAAACAATGCATAAAAGTTATATGTTATGGAAGGGTCATGGCGTTCACAGAAAACATGGGTCTGTTCATTACAAAAGCCTCAGAGAAGGAGGATTCCTGCTCTTCCAACTGGAACATCATCCTTAAATGCTGGATTTGTGTGTTATTTCATGTAATTATTTTGCCCCATTTATTTATGTGGCAGAAAATAAACAAGCAGGTGTCCTCAGAAAATAAACAGGTGTCTTAAGGAAATCCAGAGTGCCCTTGGATTGGCCCTGGAGAAATGCAAGCATTTGGGATGGGAAGCAGTTTTGTCTCCACACCTGTATGGCCAGGCTGCCAGGTAAGTACATCATCCCATAGAATTCAGTGGGAGCCATTGAGAACTTGCAGGGGGGGGGGGTTTATTCCTTTCAAGGATCTCAAGGCAGCTTACATAATTCTAAGGTTGGGGCATGTGGTATTCCCAGGCGTCTGAATTGCCCCCTGTGAGCTCCCTGCATTGGGCTGAGAGAGTCCTTTGAGATTCCAAGGAAATGATACGCAAGATCGAGGTTTACTCACAAGGAGGAAAACTCTTAATGTGCACAAAAGACACAGCTAACTTTCAAAACAGTTTAGTAGCCAGTTCCTTCCACGGCACAGTGTGAAATGCGCTGCAAGGCAAGCTTTGGTCATCTGCAGCGCACAATCCACAAAGCCACCTGAGAACAAAGGGGGAAAGGGCTAAGCACACTGCTCCACACTCTTTTCTACTGTTGCCATGAAGCTCTGCAGTCTAAGCCGCCTGCAAGTTTCTTCCCTCGCAAGTCCAGCTGTAGCTAAGCAACTTGCTCATGAGCAGAGATGCCCGGAGGGCTGGCAGAGTCCCAGGGACACGTGAGCTGGTGAGGTCTTGGCATGCAGGCCTTGTTGTGCTCTCTGATAGCCAACCACTTCTCATTACTTGGGGTGGATGTTCTGCGGTGTCCTTCCTCCATCTGCTCTGCTGAGCCAGACCAGGCGGAAGCTTGGCCCACAAGATGGAGGCACCCACTGCAACCAGCCAAGTCCTAACCAGGCCTGGCCCTGCTTAGCTTCTGAGATCAAACAAGTTCGGGCGCTTTCAGGGTATTCTGGCCACAGAGGCAGCCCTTACCAGCTTAGCCACAGCCCTTTCTCTGCTTGGCTCTGTACTGGGTCTTCTGCTCCATGCAGTGGATGCTTGTTGCTGATGGAACCTGCGGCTTTCTGAGCACACTGAAATCAGAAGAAGACATGAACCAGCTACGTGTGGCTGGGGCTGAGGGAGGGTGAGAGATGGAAGGACCTGCATTTCTGAGGTTCTTAACGGCACGCTAACAGCCTCCATCTCTGGACCAGACGCGTTGCACCGAACCCCCAGCAGGGCTACGGAAAGTAAACTATTTACCAGAGTCCTTCAGTTTGTTTAATTCATTTCAAGTGCAATGCACTCATCTTCAGAACCAGCTAAAAGCACTTCAGAAAGTATAATTCATCAGAAAGGTAGGTCATGGCATTTTACACAGCACACATAACAGCACTTTTGACATTTAAATAGTTAAATAGGCGGACTCGTGTTTGTGTGCATGTGAGAGAGATTCAGTTGCTTCCACCTTTCCTTTGAGCATTCTCCTTCAGTTTGCTAGAGAAAGAACAGTTTTTCAAAAAAAATCAAAGGTGAAGGGAAGTCTGAAGAGATTCTCATGGCTGGGTTCAGAGAACGCACACTTCCCTAGCTTTGGAGATAATCAAGGAATGGGCAGAAACCCTTTTCTTCAATTCAGAATGATTTCTACTGTTGCCTGCAGAGTCCTTGACTTTTCACACTTCAATTAAGCTCAGGGGAGGGCATAATGAAGTGCCCCCCCCCCCCTAAGCTTTTTCAGATGAGGAAATGCAGACCTAGAAAGCTACCAGGGGATGCAGAGGTGTGCAATGGTGGGAGGGGAAAGCACACTTGTGTCCACTTCAGGGTGATTTAGTAAGCCCCAAAATACCACCAAAAAGCAATTCGAAATGCATTATAAAATGACTTGAGAACGAGGGAGAAAATGGAATCCTCTTTCATGGGAAAATAAAACTTCATTTTATTCATTTCCCAAGAGGAAAAACGTGTTTCCTCTTACAAGGAACTTAAGGCATCCTGCACAGTTCTCCTCTTCATCTCCATTTGACCCCTCACAACAGTCCTGTGAGGTAGGCCAGGCTGAGAGTCAGGGAGTGGCCCAAAGCCACATTCGTGAGCTTCATAGTCAAGGGAGGACCAGAACTCGGACCTCCTGGGCCCTAGTCCGACATTTGGTGATGCCGCATTTCCAAGTAATTAGAGGGCAGCCTTGACGTGGCAATAGCTCTGCCTCATTCCTGGGCCAAATCCTGTTTCCCTTCAGGGGAACGGGATTAACCCCCACACACTCAAAAATGGCATCTGCAGCAAAGCCCACATTTCTCAGAGGCCGTCCTTTTCTAAGGAAATTTTGAAGAAAGCTGTTTTCTTGCACCACTAGAAACATAAGGTTATTTGCAAACTTTTCTCCAGATTTTCTGCACAATTCTTTTCTTTCCTCCTCCACCGTCGTTGTCATTGTCATCGTCGTCATCTTCTTTTCATCTCCTTTATCAATATTGCCATCATTTACCTTTTTCTCCCAGGGGGCCACCCTGCCTTTTTCCCAAAAGTTCCCCAAAACGCTTTCAGGCATGGTGAAGAATGCAAACTGTGGAAGTGGGGCAGCAGAAACGAAATCAAAAAGCTCAAAGACTCAAATCTATTTTACCAAAACTCTTATAAAACATAATAATGTATAAAATGGAGCTAACGAAAGTGCAATTCCAGTTTTGTAAGTACACCTCCAAGAGCGGATTGGTGGAAGATTTAGAACAGGTAAAAGGGAATATTTCCTTCCACGGCATAGAGTTAAATTGTGGCATTTGCTGCCATGGGAGATGGTGAGGGCCACCAATCTAGAGGGCTTTAAAAGGGGAGTGGACAGATTCACAGGGGGAAGGCCATCCATGGCCACTAGCCTTGCTGGCCAGGTGCTCCCTCCTTCACCAGAGGCCTGCAAGCATCAGTTGCTGAGCAGCTGGGCAGGTGAACGTCTTGCGCAAATCCTGCTGGAGGGATCCTCTGGGCAGCTGGTTTGCTATCATGTGACTGGAGTGATGGACTGGATGGACTTTTGGCCTGATCCAGCAGGGCCTCTCCTGTGCTCTAGAGGGCTTTCTTAGGGTTGCCCTAAGTCAGAGACGCCAACAAAATTGACCACTCATTCCAATCAGGTCTGTAGGATGTTAACAACTGCAGGCCAACGGTCTCTTTTGTTATTTTCCCAGGTGTTTTAGTCTTTCAGTTTCAGTTGTTTCAAATCTTTCCATTATGGTCTTTTAAATTTTTGCACTGCTGCTTTTTAGTTGTGTTCTGATTTTATACTGCTGCTGTATGCCTCAAACTTTTACAATATGTTCTATCATGTTGTATTTTATGATTCTGAGGATATAAAGGGTCCCGTGAGCTTCAACTCTTGGGCTGTTTACAAATATAACAAGTAAATCAAAATGAAAGCTATGCCATGGCTCCTCAGATTGGTGATTTCCCAAATTCGTCACAGACGAATAAGTGGCAAATGTTAGAGAACACGTCCTTCAGGGCACTGCATTTGCCAAAAGCATTTGGAATCATTGCCTTCTCCAGGGACAAGCTCATCTTGAATGCCCATTTGGTTTCCCAGAGCTGGTAGCGGCATGCCTTGGTATGGTCTCTACTTCTTTCTCTCTGAGCTTCCCGACCTTATCCTCTGTCCTCCTAAAAAATGCTATTCCAGAGGCAGACTTGTGGTATTCCCATGTGATCCAGACTGTTAATGGAAGTCTCCCTGGAGGTCACATGGGTAGGTGGCTAACCTGTATGGGAATCGTGCGTTGTGTATCACCACAAAGCAAATGGTGGGGGGCTCTCCCACACCAGAGACATCCAAAAAGAAACTGGGCAGCCTCCTGGGTGGGATGGTGTGACTTGGTGTCCTGCGACAGCAGCAGGTGGGACTCCATGGCCTTCATGGCCCCTTCCAACTCTACTATTCTATGATTCCATGAAGATACAATCATATCGCCTCTCAGTCCTTCTTCTTGAAGTAAGAATTTCACTGACTGGTACCACAAGCTGCCACACACTGCCAAGGGTTGGCAGCTGCCTATAATTTTTTCATGCCAAATGCTGGCACTGAGATGCAACTATTGGAAAAAAATATTCCAACAGGTCTTTCAGAGACTATTCCACATCCCAATGCACTCCAGAGAATTTTGGGGGAACACGGTGGAGACAAAGGAGCATCGATGCAAATTTGCTCCAGTTGTACTTGGAAGCCAGTCTGAAACAGAGGGGATTGATGCATTGTTCTCGATCTCTTGACAAAAATTCCTTCTCAGGAGAAGAGCAGCAGAATCCATTGGCAACAGAGTCTTCGAAAGTAGTTGCGAATAATTTAAGAACAAGTAACGGCAATTTGTCAGAGGATGTAACAGAACACTGCTTAACTTTCTCTTGAGGATTTGCTAAAAGATGCATCGTTGCTGTTCAGATGCTGCAGAGGGAACACGAGCTCATCGGCATGACAAGATTGCAGAGGCATCAGTGGAAAAATCAATATGCGTGGGGTGCCAGGCTGTCACTGTGAATTCTTCTTTATAATTGCCCATTAAACCCACTCTTATCCCTCTTTTTTATATATCAAGAGGAAACTCATCACTTTAATTCACCTTTGTTTGTATAGTATGGCATTTGAAAGCAGATTTCATGCCTCAAGGCTCAAAACTGAAGGAGCGCTTACATCCTTATATGCCCAGCCGCCCCCTGAGATCGGCGGGAGAGGCCCTTCTCCGAGAACCCTCCGTGAAAGAAATTAGGAGGGTAGGTACTCGGAGGAGGGCTTTCTCAGCGGTGGCACCTAAGTCATGGAATGCGCTCCCCAGAGAGGTCCGCCTGGCGCCGTCGTTATTTGTTTTTCGGCGCCAGGCGAAGACCTTTTTATTTAAGCAGTATTTTAAATGTTAATATTATTGAATTTTATTTGGCCAGGGCGGCTTGTTTTATAGTGTATGTTTTATATTATATATTTGTATTTTATTGTATATATTTTAAAA
>NW_025336481.1:4533504-4588221 GCF_004798865.1 Varanus komodoensis
GGCGCCGAAAAACAAATAACGACGGCGCCAGGCGGACCTTTTTATTTAAGCAGTATTTTAAATGTTAATATTATTGAATTTTATTTGGCCAGGGCGGCTTGTTTTATAGTGTATGTTTTATATTATATATTTGTATTTTATTGTATATATTTTAAAATGTTATTTTAATCTTTTTGTTGTAAGCCGCCCCGAGGCTTCGGCGAATGGGGCGGCATAAAACTGTTTTAATAAATAAATAAATAAATAAATAAATAAATAAATAAATAAATAAATAAATAAAACATTAGCACATATCTAGCGGTTGTTTTTAGAAGGAATTGCTCCAATAAGATCTCCATCCATCTCCATACATGCTCTCACATACCCTAGTGGATCTATAGCCATTCAGCTATGGTCAAAGACCATTCATTTCCAAGCTTGGGGCATTTATCTCATCTGCACTGGGTTTCTGTATGCTTCTGAGCTTGCTGGTTTTAACCTGTAAAGCCCTACGTGGCTTGGGACCACCTGATGAAACGCTTTTCCTAGAAGCAATGTACCTCGATACTACCCTCAGTGTTTGAGACTTTCCTCCAGTTACCACCTCCAGGAAAGGTTTGGTTGGTGACAACAGGGAGAAGGCCCTTCTCTGCAGTTGTTGTTACTTGCAAAGTTGTGACCCCATGGACCACATTCCTCCAGGACTTCCTGTCCCCCACCATCCCCCGGAGTCCACCCAAGTTCACGCCGACTGCTTCAGTGACTCCATCCAGCCACCTCATCCTCTGCCATCCCCTTCTTCGTTTGCCATCTGTTGTTCCCAGCATCAGGCTCTTCTCCAGGGAGTCCTTCCTTCTCATTTGGTGGCCAGAGTATTTGAGTTTCATCTTCAGGATCTGGCCTTCTAAAGAGCAGTCAGGGTTGATCTCCTCCAGGACTGACCGGTTTGATCGTGTTGCGGTCCAAGGGACTGGCAGGAGTCTCCTCCAGCACCACAATTCAAAGTCCTCAATCCTTTGGCGCTCAGCCTTCCTTATGGTCCAGCTTTCACAGCCAAACATTGCAACTGGGAAAACTATAGCCTTGACTATACGCACTTTTGTTGGCAGGGTGATGTCTCTGTTTTTTAGTTTGCTGCCTAGATGTGCCACAACTTTCCTCCCAAGGAGTGAGCGCCTTCAAATTATAGAATGATTCATCCACTGAGGCCCTCCTGGCACCAGGTTTACCATCTTTTCAGTGCCAGGAAAGGCTGCCCTCTTTATCGAGTCGTTTACCAACTCCAAATATCCCATTAGGGTGAGAGAGGGGCATTATCAGCTGTTCTAGTGTTCTGAGCAGGCCAAGCAGTATGGTTTTCACTGTTTTGTTGCTAAAATACCAACAAAACAAATTTGCATCAAATTTTAATGCAATGTTATGATTTTTTGCTATTCTGTTTTTATATTTGTATTTGCGTTTATCAACTGTTGTTTGTTGCTCAGAGAGCTTTAGCTATTGGGTGGTATAAAAATGAAATATATAAATAAATTAGCACCCTTCAATCAAGGGGAGAAGAATGCACACATTTCTAAGATTCGCACAACTGATACTACATTTGGGGAAGTATTTGTGCATATTTGCATAATGTTGATAGGAAATGAAGCAATCAAAGTTTGCAACCTGATCCATTGTAAACTGCCCAGAAAACTTCAGCTACAGGCAGTATAGAAATGAAATTAATTAATTGATATAATTATAATTGGGATTTGAGCTGGAATGAGCTCTGAGATGTAATTAAGAGTACTCAGGAATTTGTGTGAGGTGAACAATCCTCCACACACGTGCTAATCTCTGATCTTAAAAGTGAATTTGGCTTTTTGGGTATTTTGTTCTAGTTCAAGTCTGATAAGAACTTACTAACATTTTCAATGAGCACATTTGGGAGAGGAAGAACTGGAGATTTTAAATATTCAAATGCAGAAGAATACAAAATGGAGAGATCTGTCCCTTGCTAGTTCCCTTTGACTCCAAATTTTGTAGAAGCTTAAATATTAAATATTTGGCAACTGTGTGCTTAATTCATACTTTTCATTGTTCTGCAGATTGAATTCTATATATAGAGGCCAAATTTCTTTGCCACAGAATACAAAACCCTGGAAATCCTCCCGAACATTTTACTGCAGGAAATGCACATGATGTGCATCTTTTTCATTTGCAAACCAGCAGCTTGCCAGCGTGCAAGCAGCCAGGAAAACATTGGCTTCATGCTGTCACAGGGCCATTACATGATCCATCTAACAAATCCCCAAGGGTCTGGGGCCCATTATACAAGATCATTAGACCATATCATTAACGCAATTACATCTCTCCATACAGTGAGAATGAAGCAGCCTAGATGTTTGAATGATTGCGTGAAAGGTAATGTTTGTGTTCATTTTTCAGATGGTTCTACGAGACGATCATTATGTCTAGACTGGCTGTTAGAGGGAGAGGATGAAGTTGGTGGAGTTAATTTTAATGATTTAAGTGTAACCCATCCTGAGCCCATGGAATATGGCCTAGTAGGGTCTTAGGTTTGTGAGCAAGGGTTTGGATGGCAAATATTTAAACTAACAAGGCTGCCTGGGTTTCTTAGTGTGGGGCCATATGTTTGCAGCTTATTTAAGCCAAATTAATGCTACGGTATTTGTTAAATGGGTTAGCAGCCGGCGTTTCTTATGAGCAGATACTCTGCCCTCCTCCCCAACCCCAGTCTGGATCCACTGCCATTTTCAGGAGAATATACATGGATGGGGAACTTTTTTCAGCCTGAATTGCATCCCTTGGGGCTCACTCAGAACTATGCACTTTGGTGTGTGAATAAACTATGGAATTCTTTTCCATGAGATGTGGGGACAGCCACCAATTTGGGTGGACTTAAAGGGGATCGGACAAATTCATGAAGGAGAAGAAGACCCTCTGTGGCCTTTTAGTAAGTCCCAAAAGCTATACATTCCTTCCATTATCAGAGGCAGGATGGCTCTGTACGACAGGTGCTGGGGATCGTGGGCAGGCATGTTGTGTTGGATTCTTGTCCTGCTGGTGGAATCCTGTGCTCAGCTGCCTGGCTGCTGGGTCAGCTGGGTGGGCCCGTCCTCTGATCCAGCTGAGTCCTGCAGAAGTGCTTAACCTTCTGGGGACCACATTGCGTAGGTCACAGGAACACATGCATCCTCTCACTCACACACACCTGTGCCCAAGCTCACACACACCACGCCACCTGCACAGATGGTGCACCAAGGGAAGATGAAATCAGCAAGCCACAGAGGCACCTGGTTGGCCATTGTGTGTTCCAAATGCTGGACAAGGTATGTCTTTGGTCTCCTCTGCTTTTCATGCTCTTAGGGGCATTTCTGCTCAGTCCAGGATACAACCAAGTCAGCCTTCTTTCCAGTGCTGCAATCAGCATGATGCATCACAGCCTAACTCAAGAGCTGCCTAGTTTAAGTTCCAGCCCCTCTAATACAAGCTAGGAAGTGGTGCAGTGGCTTTTGTTCAATAAAGGCCCCTTTCAAGACCTCTGTAGGTGGATTGTACAAATTGCCTGCTTCGGCAAATAAGTTTTCTGAAAATCAACTTCAGTAGGTTAAGAGAAGTCCCAAGGGCCAGCAGGGCAGAAAATCAATGATTCTTTATTGCTCAACGGAGCCATAAATAAGTCACAGACACAGAGCCCTTTCTGTGTGAAAGCAGCCACAATTATTAAAGCCCTTGTGGGGTGTGGAGGGAGAGGTGAAGTGCAAGAAAAAGCAAAGGCTCCAGAGGAAACAGCACTGCTCTGTCAAATGATGTTGCAGGTCCTTTGGCAGGAACAGCCTGAATGATGACCAAAGAATCAGGAGGATCGAAGTCCTGGAAATTCACTGATTCCCTGGGAGATGAGGAGCCATAGATCTTGTGCCTTCTAGTGAGGGAAGGAAATTAAAACTGAAAGGGAAGTGTTTGAACCTTGAAAGGGTCCACGAAGAAAAGAAAACTAATGCTGTCCTTCTTCCTTCTCCATTTTTTAAGCAAGGGAACCTTTTAAAATGTTCCAATTAATTGCAGTTTGCAGACACAAGAATTTAAGAGGAGTCCTGCTGAACTGGCCTGTATCTCCACCTGAACCACTGTTCTGATTTCAGCAGGGATCAAGTGTCACAAATCCTAAGAGAGCCTACAAGGAGACACTTTCTGTGTCCAGTACTTCTCAAAACCCATGTAAGTGACCATCACCATGTTGGAGAGCTGTGCATTCCACAGGTTAGGTTTACTACGCTTCGTTTGTCTTACTAAGCTTTATTAAGAGGAAGATTCTTCCAGGTTCAGCATCCTGCATGGATCCCCCATGGAGGTTTTAGATTTTAGATTTCCATTGGAAAAATCAAATTTAGCAAGTGGGAGTAGCCAGGCAGGGATAAACAACCAAAGTGTCTTGGGCACTGTAGAAGAAGGGACGAAGAAGAGAGAATTCCTAGACTCAGTAAGGAGGCACTTCTTCAGGGCCTTTCAGGGTTTAGCCTCAAACTACACCCATTTGATCTGCAAGCAGCATGAACCACCCTGAAGGTACAGTCCAGACCCTGGGAGGAGCAGGTGGGGAGAGGGCCATTTCAGTTTGGAATCAACTCTTCCATGGGCAGAAGCTACACAGAACAGAGGGATCATTACTTTGATTTATGCAACTTTTTCATAACTCTCATAATAAACAGCCTGTAATACAGGAAACAGGGACTGCGGGTGGTGCAGTGGTTTAAACCGCTGTGCTGCTGGGCTGGTAGATTGAAAGGTCGCTGGTTCGAATCTACACAACGGGGTGAGTTCCCGTTGCTCCATCCCAGTTCCTGCCAACCTTGCAGTTTGAAATGCAAGTAGATAAAAAGGTGCCACTTTGGTGGGCAGGTAACAGCGTTCCGTGCACTTCGGTGTTTAGCCATGCTGGCCACATGAGCACGGAGACTGTCTGTGGACAAATGCTGACTCCCTTGGCTAGGAAATGCCCCCTAGAGTCAGGCATGACTAGACTTAATGTCAAGGGGAAACTTTACCTTTACCTTTAACACAGGAAAATCTGTTAAAAGAACTGTGCTTTATAAGCTTTTCGGCTGGAAAAGAAAAGCAGGGGAGAAACATGCTCACGACAGTTTGTCCAGGTTGCCTGGGTTCTGCAGATGTGCAGAGTGGTTTGCCACTTTGCATGGGGATTTGTGCGCATTTGCTTTTGTGCTATTGTTGCAATGCTTTTGTGCTGACGTAGAGCATCTGTTCTAATGTTCATACACTAGCATACACTGGCACATATGTGCATTACCAGTGAGGTGCACAGCATGCATACTTTGGAAAAATGCACACAAAATATGCTTTCATCAATGAGAGAGGGTGTACGTTTGGAAAAAATATAGATGAAAATGCATGTGGATTCTCATTCAATAAGAAAGAAAGCAACATGTCCCATCAGATATGGACTTGGCTTGGGTGAGCTTGGGGTTTTATGGATCCACACATCCCCAACTACTCCAAGGCTGAAAAGGGTTGCCCACTAGGGGTCTGAAAGCAATTTGGGCAGTGTGAACAGCTCACACTTAATTCCTCATCACGGTGCCTTCCAGGCATTGATCCCAGGGCAATGGGTTTTAACACCATGAGTCACCGAAAGTTATCCACAAAGTTGGCCACTCTGAAACTTAATCTCATTGTGAATCTGTGGAATATTTTAGTAGTCCATTTTAAAAACTGCCCATTTATTCCTACACCCAGTTTTCTATAATTTACCCATTAGCGATGAGCAAACTGACCTTGCCATTATTTGTAATTAGCTTGCCAAGTTACAAATCCAGATTGTTGCAAACGTTTTTTCTTTTTAATCAACGGATTTGGTTTATTTTCAAATATTTGTCTCCCATAGTAAGAAGATGGTATTGCACCTCTGAAGGAAGCAAGAGTGAGGGCCCCAAATCAGGTGCCCCCCATCAAGACCCCCAGATCCTTCGCCATGACTTTCAGGGCCTCCAAAGCAAGGACCATCTCATGTCCAACCCAAGATGCAGTGGCAACCCGAGGCCTTCCCTCTGCCTATCCTCATACGCAGGAGGAGATAATAGGCTCCATGCATGTTCTGCATGAGGGCCCAGAAGTGCCAGGAGGAGAGGGAAACATCGGGTGCAAGAACTGGCCATCTTCCTGTTTTTATCTGCCCTCTTTGTCAACAGCTCCAAGCAGTAAAACCGGAAACAAACCTGCCCTTTCGGGAAAATGTTTGCAGTTCTTATCGTCAGCAAGGGCACCATCTCTTCTGTAGCAATTTTCTCAATCACTTCTCAGAACTTTGCTTTGCTTTGGTTTTTTAATCACTTATTTTCCAGTCTGTTCCACAGCGATAGCATGTAGCTTGAGAATGCCTTTTATTAGTAAGATGAATCACCTAAGTGCACTGCATTTTTGCTACATTTTCGGTTTCCAGATTGCCTTCTAGTGGAGAGACCTTTTCAAAAAGCCCTGCATCAGATCTGATTTGCCTGATTTTAAACTTAGCACTGAGAGATACTTTTCTCCCAATGTGAGAGGACTGTCACCTCTTATCATCTCTTACGATTGAGGCCAGCAGATGGCACATTATGAGCAAAGGCATACTCTGCGCAATGCAAACTAGATAGGTTGATGTGTTTACAGTGTGCACAAGCCTAGATAAGTGTCATTCCAGCAAAACTCGTTATTAGGAAGAATGGAACTCAATTTAGCACAAAATTATAGAGATGAAGGGCCAAGAAGTGCCGTGATGATGATGACGACAACTCTGATTATTATAAACCTCCATGTGGATCCATCAACTGTGCTGGTTTGTGTTGCCAAAGCCGTCTTTGAGGGTTGGCGAGTAACAGCTGCCGGGTCCAGCTTCTCAGAGCAATGAGACACAAGGGCTTCTTTTGTGTGTGTGTGTGATTTGAGGTTGCTCTGTCCTTCCAGTGAGACAGTTCCAAATGTGTGAAAAGATTAAGCAGGTGACTAGAGCATGGCTGCCTCCTTGAAGATTGCAGGTGTGTGCATACTTGTCCATGTGTTTCATCCCCAACTAACAGGGGATGCAAACTGGAAAGCCAAAATTTACCCAGTGATTTCTGCTACCACGGCCAATCCCTATTCCTGAAAGCACTAAACTTGCAAGTGGCATTTGTCAAAAGCATTGTTGAAAAAAGTTTCAGAATATAAATCTTGAAATAGTTCCTCTTCCTTTCGATTTTTCTTTATCAGACCCCCCATTATTTCATTTCCTCTTTTGATTTATGGCCAAGCGGCAGTCACAGTGCTCCAGCCTAGAGTTCCCCCTTCAACTGGAGTTTTATCTTCTCTGAGAAGTCCAGTCACTGCTGTACGAACAAAGATTCCTTGATCTTCTCACCCAAGTCTAATACAATTGCAGTCTGTGAACTAGAAAGGAAAATAGAAAGCCTAAGAAACAGGAGGAGGAAGAGATTTTTTTTCCTTCAAGAAAAAGAGCAGTTAGCAAGGAACAAAAAATAAAATTTAATTTCCCAGCTCTTGCAGCATCCTGGGGGAGGGGGGAGCAAAAATTGCTCAGGAACTCTTTGCAGCTTTCCTCTCTGTGCTCTTTCAAACATGCCAATCAAAGCCAGAAATTACTAGGTAATTTGCTGCTGGTGTCAAAGAATAGGGACTTCAGTCCTCTCCAGGAAGCTCTGAAAGGGGTCAGAAAAAGGTCTGTGGGAGCACTTGAGCCCAACTTTGCTCCGGTGCGACACTGTAATATTTTAATTGTATCATTTTCTTTCCTGTTATTATTGACATTTTTATCGTAATGGCTGCCCTGAGAGCATGATGCTAATGGGTGTCTTTTATACAAATTTAACACTTATATAAAATTAAAATTCTTGAGTGCAGAGTGGAGCTCTTGAACTGTCGCATAAGTGTTCCCGTAGCCGTCTGGTGAAAACATTGGCGTGTTCTACCTCTGCCTTTTGCAGTGTGGTTTGAAGGACTCTCTGTTCATGCCTTCAAAGCATCCAAGGGTCATCACTGCCCACGCTTCCCCCTCCAGCCTCCAGGCCGAATCCTTCTAAAAAATACAGCTCCTGGAACCCTGGTCTCCCAAATTGTCACTCACAGTCCATGTAGAGACTGTCTTATCAGACATGACCCACCATGAATCCCAGCCTGACCTTTTCCTCTGGCCAGAAAGTCCGCTTGTGATTTGGTGACAAGGACACCGTCTGGTTGTAGGCCCGTCAGACTGCAGATCGCAATGCTACTTCTGCTGCCTCCCAGTCACCCCGTGAACAGTGTGTGCATGCCCCCCTCTGCCCCACAGCACCAGGAGAGCTTCAAAGCCTGCATGCCCACAGGCCCCGTGGGCTTCTCCAGTCAGCCCCTACGGTTTTGGGTTCAGGCCCCTAACAGCCCATTGCCTCCTCCTGGTATAAAGGGGCCTGGGGCTCTCCCTCAGCAACGGCAAGAGTTCTGCTTTGTCCTGACCCTGCCATTGGACATGCTTGGAGTCTTTTGTACCAGTTCTGATCCGGTTGCTCCTCCAGGTTCTCCCCACTCCCTCCGCTCTCTTTGGAGGCCCCTGAACTTGTACATCTCCTGAGTTTTTTCTCCAGGCTGGGTGACTGAGTATTATTGGAGAGCACCAGAGAGGGGACAACCTGCCTGGTCACTGAGGTCACCCGACGGCACATTTCTGGTGGTCCCAATCAGCCTTGGCCTAACTGGAGCCCACCCAGGGAATAGCTTTTATTGTAGTGACTCCCTTGCTCTGGAACACTGTGACTCTGGAGGCTAGGCAGGCACCAATGATCTCTCTGTTTTGGTGTCTCCTGAAAGCACCCTTGCTTCAAGAAGCCCTCTTGAACTAACCAGCCATGATGGTTATTCAATTTTAGCCTACTGTTTTATTCCCTTCCTCCGTTTCCTTGTTCATTCCTCTGGAATAACCAAACCAGAATACTGAGCAGTATATAAATCTTGTAAATAAATGAATAAAGCAATGCACTATGATCTAATTTGTTGAAAGGTTGCAATAGGCTTCCCCATTCTGCAGAAATAAGATTAAAAGCTATTGCTGTGCCAAGGTTGCTTTTCTATCATTCCAAAGGGGAAAGGTCCAGAAAACACCAATAGACAAGACACTCTTTTTTCAACAAAAGTCAATTGTTCTCAGGATGTGTTTTATCCTTTTAGAAATCTCACTAGTCTTAGAAGAATTTTACTACTTTCCTTCAACATTCTTTTTTTTTCCCAAGGGGAACCTTCACATAAGATTCATAAATGTCTTTTTGGGCAGTATTCTCCAACCCAGCACTGTGCTTGTAGTTATAGACATAATGGACTAGAACTTCTACACCTCCAGCCAGTATGCTGCTTGAGAATGATGGGACATGTAGTTCAACATATCAGAAGAGCAGCAAGGTGGAGAAGGCTGGAGTTATCAAAATCACCACACAATCCACACTACCCAAGAAATGCAATTAGTCTCATTTAAACATTTTACAAAGAAAGATTTTCTATCAAAATCCTTTTGCAGTTGGAACTTCCAAATTCACTTCAACTTCTCAGGTTAGGTGTGATGTCATTGCAACCCCAATTTTTCCCATAAAGCCATTGGCCCATTTCCACTGGAAACAAACATGAGCTTTATGGAACACAACAGTAACTCCTGAGTCCCCCTCCAACACGTTAACAACCTCCTGGCTTTCCACCTCAGTTCCACTCTAATATCGGTGCCCCCACACTTCTTCAGAACCCTGTTAATGTGGTGTATTGTTACAATGTGAGCTAATCAGGGCTGTTCCCAGGAATCTGGTCGGTGCAGCAGTAACAGACTCTTCTGGTCACAGCCAGCCGTCATGTCTGGCTGCAAAACTTAGCTCCTTTGCTCCAAACCAGCTTAGGAATAAATTTGATAAACTTTAATACTATTCTTCTATATGAAATCCATTTTAACAAAAAAAAAAAAAAACTTGCACAGATCAGCATTCTTTACCTGACAATATGGCAAGAGAAAATAAGTAACATTAATATTTTTATTTTTTTTCATGCGCGGCAGCAGGAAAGCATCCCACAGAGCAAATGAAGTGGGATCACTTGGATCACAACTATATAAGTCTACTCAGGAGTCAGTTTTATTAAGATTGGGGCTTCCTAATGCATTTTATCTCTTATTGCTATTAGATAATTTTCATTGAAAAGGCTATTTTCGATTATATTGCTCCAGGGAGAGCCATTGCCAAGACAAAGAAGTAATGCTGACATTTGATTTTTAATATTGCCCTTATGTTCTGGCGTTTCTTTTAAAAGGTGCACATCTTTGTGCCTTAAGGTGTGATGTTATGCAAGTTTATATAGACAGCAGGGACTTTTTCCATATAAACTTGTATAGGAGTGAAAAATTGGGAGGGGGACTAGTTAAGTTTTTTTTATTATTATTATTCTTTCTAAACTTTCTAAAACACAACTTCATCCAAAAAGTATCTTGAGGTGGTGTACATGAAATGCTACAACAAGAAGAGAAAATGAAGACATTGATTGAATCAAGCTGAGAGAGATATAAATAGGCATCCAGAAAAATACAAATTTTAAACAGTATAACCTGGAGCTAAATAACCCCCATAAAATACTGCATCGCTTTGCTATTCCTTAGCATGGCGACAGGAGTGAAAAAAACACCCAAAGAGAGTCTGCTGAGGGTGTGCAATCAAGAGAACACCCACAGTTTATTCAGACATACAGAAAATACATGTGACATGTTGGAATCCTCTGAAGGGAGTGCAAAGAAGAGAGCTGGACAAGATGCTTTTATAACCTTGCAGTTACATACACACAGGTTGGTGGAGGGCTGGGGGATCAGATACACAGTATGCCTGAGGAACACTGGAATTAAAAAAGGGCAAAATCAAATGAGAATAACACAACACAGAAGGCTCGTACCTTCAGGAAAGGGGACATTTGCGTAACTCAGGTGTGCCTCTAAAGACAGGCCTCTCAGGACAGGGGCAGGAGCACTTCGAAGGTGTG
The DNA here is from genome assembly GCF_004798865.1 of Varanus komodoensis. Taxonomy (NCBI): domain Eukaryota; kingdom Metazoa; phylum Chordata; class Lepidosauria; order Squamata; family Varanidae; genus Varanus; species Varanus komodoensis. Next base: position 4,544,512 of record NW_025336481.1, read on the forward strand.
TGCGGAAAGCAAGACTTGCAACATTGGTTTTATCCTTGTTTTTATCACTGTTTTTGGATGCTGTGTGCTGTGCGTTTGTTTATTTGGGATATTTCTAACCCGTCCAATCACTGTGCATCTCTGAACAGCTTACAAACAAATTTTAATAAATACAACAGTGTGTTGTTGTGGTAATGGTGGTGGTGTTCTTTGGTTTTTTGTTCTTTGTAAGCCGTCCAGGGACCTTTTCGTAATGGGATGGCATAGAAAAACTTAAGCAAGCAAACAAACATGGATTCTGGATCAGATCAGGAATCCCATCTTAAGTCTAAAGCTGTTCTTCTGGTGTCAGGCTTTGACCAGCCATATTATGGCAACGCTTTTGCTCATTTTGTCCTGACAATAGCATGCCCGGGTCATCTAGTCTGACCCCCAGCTCCAGCCGGCTCCGCTCACGACATGCCCACCATGTGCCTAACCTTGAACACCCTCAGCGATGGGGCCACAACCTCTTCCCTTGGAAGGCCATTCCATATCCTAACTTCTTCCAAGAGCACCCACCAAAAAGGCCTATTCACCAGGCTTTTATGAAAGTCTTTCCTCCTCCAAAGATTCTTGAAGACTTATTGTGGGACTCCTGGGCAATTCACTTTTTCTCTTTATAGCAGATGTTCTCCAAGAAGATCTACAACTGCCTGACTCTCTTAGCTTTGAAAAAGAATGATAAGGAGACTCATCTTTTTAAATTTAGCCTTTTTAATTATGTGGTTATGTAGTTGTTTCAACATTTTTAATGGCCTGAGTTTTATGATTTTATTGAAATAAATTGTTATGCCTTGCCTTGATGTCTTCCGAGCAGAGGAGCATTCTGTAAACATTAATGATTAATATTAACTGAGTCAAAAAGGTTATTATTTTGAAATACAGCTGTAAGCTCAATTTCATGCATGTTTACTCAGAAGTAGGGATAAGGAAAATATTAATTCCATTTGCATTTTAGTGCAGAAGCACTTAATTTCACATTTTTGAAATTAGGGAAATTCAATGGGAAATGAAGCTTCAGTTACCCTTTAAAATCCATGCTTCTCTGAATTTCTCCAAGAAGTTTTCCAGTTATAATAAGTATGCAAGAATGGATATATCCAGGGAGATAACATTCAAGAATGTATTACACTAGAAAAATTGTTTGGAAAAATGCATATATTGAGATAAATGCAGATATATAATGTGAGTGCCAGTGTGACATAATGGTTAGAGTATTGAACCAGGGAAATGAGAGATGCAGGTTCTCGTCCCATTTTGCCATGGGGCTCCCTGGGCAACTTTTGGCCAGTCACAGACCCTCCACTTAACCTACTTCGCAGGGCTGCTGTTGTGAGAAAAAAAATGGAGAGGGGGAGTTTGTTTCTTTTAATATCTGCAATCTTATTTTATTCTTTTGTAATCTTTGTGAACTGCCCAAAGAGCTTCCACTGTTCGGTGCTATAGAAATGTAATACATGACATTGCATGAATGGAACCAAACTTAAGACTGGAAAAGTGAGAAACTGAGAGGAACTGAAGCTGGAAAACCTGTCCATCCCTCCTCAGGAATAAGTCCCAATGAATTCAGTGGGATTTGCTGCACAGGTGAGCCACCTGTAGATTCTGTGCTCCCATGAGAACTTTCCCCTGCCGTTTGCCCATGCCCTGTCCATACGGCCTCAATTCCTTGCCTCCCAGCTATTTTTTTCTTTTTCCACCCCTCTTTTTTGTCACCCGGCAGCAGGAACCGGTGGCTCCAGGACACTGGGTGGTGGATTCACTCTGGTTTTCAGTCTGAATGGCAAAGGACAGATCCATGGCGTGGCTCCTCCTTCGGAAATGCAGTTCAGTACCATGGATAGCTCCTTAAACTCCCGTCAGAAACCACGCCAAGCACTCAGCTCACTGTGGCTCTTGCACCCCAATGCTCCTCCTTTCAGAGGCTCTCAGGGAAAACCACGGGGAGCAGGAGGTTCTGGCAGCCTTGCCTGGATGTGGAAAGCCTGGGATGCGGCAGGTTTGGCTCGTGAAAGACGCTGAGCTTTCAAGTGTGAAGGGCTCAGTGGTTGCCTCCACTGCTCTCCAGGCAGAAAAAGGAAAGCCTTCCCTGGCCATGGAGGGGGGCAAAGGAAAGTCTTCCCTCCCTCCAAGATCCAGGTGAGGATTTCCTATGGGAGAAGAGGTCAGAGGAGGAAATCGGGGTGGGGAGAGGAAATGTGTGGAGTGGAGAGGAAAGAAAGGGAAGGTGCAGAATTGTGGGTCTGTGTATGAGCCAGTGAGCAGGAGAAAGCCTACGGTTCCTTCCTAAGCATGCGTGAACTGGGGAAAGTCCTACAGCCACCACACACACACCCCCACACACAAACACAGGCGTTTCCCTGCCTGCATGGCTATCAGTGGCTACTGGTCCTGGTATTGGAGGCAGCGCACCGATGTAGCTTCATTGCTGGGGAGCATAGCTGGGTGAGTGGTGTTGTACCCAGGTCCTGCTTGTGGGTTTCCCATGGGGGGCTGGTTGGCCACCGTGTGAATGGAATCTGGACTAGATGAACCCCGGTTTGATCCAGCAGAGCTGGCTGGATGTCCTTAATCCTGGGGATTCTTTTCCTGTCTAAATAAGCATAGGATTGGGCCCACTTCATGAGGCCACTGGGGAAACTGGAGTCGTCCACCCCTGGTGGATAGGACTCCCTTTCCTGGTGAGGCTTACTTCTGAGTAAACACAGAGAGGATTGCACTGTCAAGCCCATTTCTTCCCAGGAGGTCCACGAAGCACACCTGTTCTTGTTACAGGCCATCAGACTGGCTCAGACCTATGGCAACACCATGAACACAAGCCCTCCAGAATGTCCTGCGCATGACAGCCCTGCTCAGCTTTTCTACATTCACGACTGTGGCTTCCTTTACGGAGTCAATCCATAAATGGTTTAGGGCTTGGCTATCCAAAGGTCGAGGGGGGCTGCTAAAGGAGAAGGGATGCCTCAGTGGTGGCACCTGCCTTGTGGAAAAAGCTCTCCAGAGAGGTTCATTCGGCACCTACTCCTTATTCTTTCCAATGCCAGAAACTGTTTATTTAACCAGTATTTCAATTGTTAATTTTAATACGCATATGATTTAATTCGATTTTAAGTGAGTACTGTTATTTGTTTTGATATTTTTATTGTTGTAGAGTTTACAATGTAAACCATCTAGAGATTTTCTATGGAAGGATGTACGGTATAGAATTTTTTAAAGTAGATAAACCACTGAATTCTTACAGCAGCCCTGTAAGCTAGGCTGGGCTGAAGGCTTGTGGTAGCCTGAGGTGACCAAACGAGCTCTGCAATTTAACTCCAACTTTTCCTGCTACTAAGTAGGTCCTCCACTGGGCTTGCTGCCTCTTTCCATGGGACCTGCATTGCATTTTAATCCTCCCTTCTTTTTAATTAGCTTTTGAGGGGGGATTTCTGAAGCTAATTATCATGAGCAGCTGCCTCGGGAAGGGTTTCCTGAATATGATTTGCTAGTCTATGCTCATGCTGCGACACGGAGCTCTTTCTCAACCCTCTCTGAACAGCAGGGACCTTTTCTTGTAAAGATGATTTAAATTGACATTGATATTTCTAGGCATCCTGTGGTTGAAAGCTGCCCTGGCGAAGCACGATTTGGAAGCTGGCCCAGTGACGAGGGTGCGTGTGGCCACTCACCTGCACTCGCCTCTCCTTGTCACTGCAGCCCCTCTGCTCACCTGCCTCTCCCTCTGGCCAAGTGACAAGGTACTGAGAATGGCCACAGGTGTCGCAGCGCACACCAGCTCTCGGAGCAGGAAAATGCAGCCATCAGGAGCCCAACCACTCCTTCCCAGCTCAAGACAATGAGGATCTTTACTGGCACTTCACAGCTAACAGGACAGTGCAACTCTAAAAGCCCCCTAGCAAGCTGAAGGACAGTCTCTGCTCATGCAAGGAGTGAATGAGAGCTGAATCCAAACTTCTCCCCAATCCCCCCTGGCATTCCTACTGGAGGCTTCACCCCTACGGTGGCTCTCACTGGTGGAAAGACCTACACAAGCCCTCTAACTGGGGAGCTCGTCTCTCCCAGTGCCTCATTTTGAGGTCAGAGACCAGACAAGGCAGTGGCTCCATCCTCTCCTGGGACCCCTTCCATCTATTCCGAAACATGTCTGCCCTCATGGGTTGGTCTGGGAAGTAGCCTGGGCAGCAGGTGGGCAATGACCTTGATGGGGTTTCCAAGGTTTCTGCTTCCCTTGATACTCCCGTCTTCCACAGGGTCCTCCCTTTCAAAATCCAATAACACAGTGTGGCCATTCCACTTCCCAGCTCAAGAACAGAGCAACGCTTCTTGCCGTGGATTTTCCAAACTTGCCAAGATACACAGATTATAACTATCCACCTGGCCACTGCCCCTCTTGGGGGCAGAGGAGGGATGCGAGCATTTCAGTAAAGCAAATGCTTTCAGTTCCCAGAGCTCTTATCTAAGGAATATGCTTGGAGACGGCATCTCCAATGCAATTATCTCTGGTGCTGTTCTAATAAGCTGAAGGCCATAATGCCTTGGCACACCTTCAAGAAACTACCTTGGGAAAGCTTACAAAGCTACCTGTTAAACCTTAATCAACTCCTCGGCATTCTTCCAGTGGAGCCCATACAATCTAGCAAGTCACTGGGGGGAGAACCCAGTCGAAAAACCTCTGCTAAATACAAATTTGTTTTGGGAAAACAATAACTAATTGGTTTAGGACAGTGGTGGTGAACCTATGGCATGTGTGCCACAGGGGGCATGCAGAGCCCTCTCTGTCGGCACACGAGCCACGTTGCCCCAGCATCACCCCAGCAGCCGAGCTTCGGATAACAGCGCACACAGGGGCCATGCGCATGCTCAGAAAGGAGAAGCAGTGCCAGGCGATGACATCACGAGCCGCAACTCATTAGCTGCAACTCATCCGAGATTTCACATGGTCGGTCAGTGCTCTGCCAAGGAGATATAATTTTTTTTCTTGGATTGGCTGTGTGTTGTTTTTTCTAAACTAACACCTCAGTTTTCAGGTTTTATTGCAGTGTTGGCACTTTGCGATAAATAAGTGGGTTTTGGGTTGCACTTTGGGCACTCAGTCTCTAAAAGGTTCACCATCACTGGGTTAGGCATTAGAAGAACAAGGTGTCCTGGTTTACTTTTGATGGTTGGAATGTGTTTAGAATGGGCAGAAATGATGAGCAGACCAGAAAAAGCTACATAAGGAAGGCTTTTTCAAAATCACATTATTTTCAATTGAACTTTAGCCCTGTATTAGGGTTGGGAGTGTGCACCAGGGCAGGGTTAGGGTTACAAAAACGAGGCTTCCTGGTATGGTTTTGATGGCTGGAATGTGTTTAGAATGCACAGAAATGTTGAGCTGTGCAGAAACAGCTACTCAAGGAAGGCTTTTTCAAAATCCCTCTCTTTTCAATGGAACTTAGCCCTTTGTTAGGGTTAGGGGTGTGCACCAGGGTAGGGTTAGAAAAACGAGGTGTCCTGGCATGGTTTTGATGGTTGGGATGTGTTTAGAATGGGCAGAAATGTTGAGCTGTGCAGAAACAGCTACTCAATATTAAGGTTAGGGGAGTGGACCAGGGTAGGGTCAGGCCAGTGGTGGCGAACCTCTGGCACGCATGCCACAGCAAGCACGCAGAGCCCTTTCAGTTGGCATGCGAGCCAAGTCACCCCAGCATCACCCCAGCAGCTGATCATCGGACAGCAGTGCACACAGGGGCCATGCGCATGCTCAGAAAGGAGCAGCGGTGCCAGGCGATGACGTCACGAGTCATGACTCATTAGCTGCGACTCGTCCGAGCTTTCACATGGCCGGTCAGTGCGCTGCCACGGACATATATATATTTGCTTGGACTGGCTGTGAGTTGTTTTTTCTAAACTATACCTCGCTTTTCAGGTTTTATTGTAGTGTTGGCACTTTGCGATAAATAAGTGGGTTTGGGGTTGCATTTTGGGCACTCGGTCTCTAAAAGTGTCACCATCACTGGTTTAGGATGTCCAGCTAACACATCCTTCAGGGATCCATTTCAGATTCCTTCCTCAAACATCAGGGTGATAAAATCAAAAAGCAATCCCAAAGAGCTGCGAAAGGATCTTTGCAAACTTGATCAGCAGACAATCAAATGGAAAATGAGTTTCAAGGTAGGAAAGTATTAATTGATGCACAATGGAGTGGAGGAAGAGGAGGAGGAGGAGGAAGAGTTGGCCATGGCACCTTAATTTCACATATACATTGATGAAAGATGAGATGACTGTGATTGACCCCAGATTTGGGTTTATAAACCAATAAAAATCCTGACTGACTGTGCAGCTGCAAGAGGTATCATTAGCAAAGTGACCAAAAATAAAAATAAGCCCTTTCCTTTAAACAGAAGCTGCCATCTCGATTGGAATTTGTTTAAAATTTCAGTTGCTGCATTGTATGGATTGAATGGTGCTAATCCCCGTTTGTCAGATTTTTCGTACATTTTGAACCCAATTTTTAATATTTATCCCACATCTTTGCTGCCCAGAGAACATTTGTGTTATTTATTTATTATTGATTGTATCTACCACTCAGTAGCCACACATGGCTCCCAGAATGGTTTACAAAAACAGTATTGAAATAGGTGTACATGATTACATCATATAACAATTACAACAGTAAAAACAATAAGATAAGCATAATTACAGAGGGCCATTTTAAATAAATCCAAAAATCCCTCTAAAAGGCTCTAAAAATCTCTTGGCAGCCAGCCTACCCACCTCTTGTCCTTATATTAACAGTGGTCACACATCATAACTCTGTTTGACAGAACAATAAAATTCAATATAAATAACTAAATAAATTCAAATAATTAAATTCTTAAATACTACTAAAGAAAATTAAATGAAATCAATAACAAGGATAAATAAAAATATTGAGAAAAGGAATCAGAACTATATATATATATCTTTAAAGTGGATAACGCACGCACACACGCACACACCCATGGGGTGTATGAGGAGCCCTTGTTCTGTGGAAAATCCACCAGGTGCCCTTGTCTCAGCTTCCTGGACTCCTGAGAGTCTGCTTTGCCACAGCCCAGTGTCCAAGTTCCAGGCAAGCAGGCCCAGAGTTTGCGGGATGCTCTCCAGGAAGGGAGCCAACAAAAGTAAGCAGAGAAGAATATGGCCACCAGGATACCCGTGAATCCTGGTAACCAGCGAAGGAACCAGGATGTTAACTCCAGTTAAAACCAGTGCGGTTTGCTGGTTGTGCAACCAGAGCATCCCAAGTGTTCAGGGGCATCCACGTGGCTTGGCTCACTTTGTGGGACAAGGCCAAGCATGAGAGGAAATGCACAGATTCCGGAGGGACAGATTCTGAAAGGGTTCACCTAACACCAAAACGTTTGGAGGGCTGGAACAATCGCCCTGTAAGGAAAGGCTGCAGTATTTGGGACTCTTTTGGATGGAGAACATGATAGAGGTGCTTAAATTGAGAAAGTTATGAAAACAGAATCAGGGGCCATCCAAAGAAGTGAAATGGTGAGAGTTTCAATATAGAGAATAGGAAGAACTCCTTCAGATGGTGCCCAGTGGAACTATTTTTAAGAACATGTCATGATGGTGACAATCTGGATGGCTTTAAAAAGGGATTGGACAGATTAAGGACGAAGACTGTCTGGCTACAAAGGATCATTCTTTCTCCTCCTGTTAATACCAGTTCCTTGGAAACATCATGGGGGAGCCTTACTGTCAGATTCTGATGGTGGGTTTTCTGTAGACACCTGCTGAGTGACTGTGAGAAACTAGTTGCTGGTCTAAGGCCTGATCCAGGAGTGCCCTTCTTATGTTCTCAGATCAGGCAGAATAAGAACTATCAAAGGCCCAGATCCGTTCCTCCCTGGCACCGAGAAGCAACGCATTTCTCCTCATCAGTATGCATCAGAGCCTCAGGGATCACACGCATTATGTGATGCAAAGCCTCTGCTAATAACAATGCTACATCTGAGCAACCGTGACGAATGTTGATAAAACTTAACAAGCAAGCCCATAAATATGGGGAATGGAAAGTTTAGAAATGTTCGGTGGCATGACTTGTGCGTAAAGGATGTGACCTTCCTTTAGAGTCACGTACAAACTCCAGTCTAGTCACCATGGATCATCGATCTTATTACCTTAAGGGGATCATTCTATCTTCCCGGAACACAACGGCATTCTTTGTAATGAGCATGTTAAAGGGCAGTCCTTACTGTTAAGGGTTCAGCCAAGAATAACAAGATGTGCCTTGCAATAAGAGAGAGAATTATGATGGTTAGGTCTCTTTGGATGGGATTCTGTGAATTACACAACAACAAAACAATCAACAATGTTTTTCAGTCATCAATTCCAAGGGAGGCTGCAGCCAACAAATATGAAGTCCGGGGCTTCGAAGGGCAGCAACAAAAGAACTAGAAAAGCCAGTCCAATGCAAGGATGTTTCACTGGCGATCAGGGCCAAGATCATCCGAACTTTCATATTCCTGATCACAATGTATGAGTGTAAAAGCTGGAGAGTGAAGAAAGCTGACAGGAAGAAAATTGAGGTGTTTGAAACATGGTGCTCAAGGAGAGCTTCACAGATACCCTGGACTGGCAGAAAGACGAACAAATGGGCTTTAGATCAAATCAAGCCATAGAGTTTCCTTGAAGCAAGCATGAAAAAGCTGAGGCCATCATAGTTTGGGCAAATCACAGGAAGGCAGGACTCCCTGGAGAAGACAATCAGGCTTGGGAAAGTCAGTGGCAGGAGAAGGGGAAGACAGAATAGGAGATGGAGCAGTCTTACAAAGAATCGACTATAGCTGAACGAGGCTGTCCAGGACAAGACATTTAAGAAGGCATTCATTCAGACAGTCACTATAAGTCAGAGATGACTTGATGGCACAGAACAACAAGGATCCGTTCCTCTTTGAAGCTCTGCAGCTTAAGATGGTGCCTCATCCATCATTGCAAGGTGGTAAGGAACACAAGGGAGTGCATAGCTCACAAAATCCCATTCAGTCTCCCTTTTTCTCCTTTAAATTACTTGGATGGATGGATCTGTCAATCCCAAAAAGAATTAACATGGATATGGCCACCACAAGTAAAAATCTACCTGCAAATATTGGGGGGTTACAAAGATTACCTTCTCTGAATGAATGATGAAAAGGTGGGATTTAGCCACTCTGGGGAAGTTGATGCATTAGAGCATCATCTCATCAATCAAAGCATTAGATGCTTGATAAATGAAGGGGTCCCATGTGGGAGGCCTCCATCCATCCTAGTTCCTGTCAGTTGTTTCCACTTTCTGTCCCTTCTTTTCACTGTCCTCATTATCTTGATTGACCTTGCTATGCTAAGGGCTGAAAATGGAGTAGCTTGCGTATCTAAAGCATCCACATCGCTCGTTCCTTCCCTGGCCTCCAGGAACCTTGCTCACTCCTTACCATCTCATCCTCTGGAGATGCTGAAGAGCTTTCCACAGTAGCTGGGCAACAAAGTACAGGCAGGTCCAAGCAGGGTCTCCCTCCCCATGTCATAGCTTTGTCTAGGGCTTCAGAAGCTGGGGGGCTATCCATAAACATTGGGTTGCCTTCCCATGGACCATGGCATTGCTTTCTTAGAGTATCTGAAAAACAGACAAAGATGGGACTAATTGATAGAAGACTGGTCCTCCTTTCTTGACATTGGTCAATATAATATGATGTATTCGATTATACAAAGTGGCTTATCCATGACTCAGGTAAATTAACTTGAAAATTGTTGTCCAACAGGAAACCCCACCGGTGGGTGGCAGTGAACTCCAATGTCAGTGAAACTCAGTGACTCCACGCTTGGGCCGGACATAGATTTTTGGTTCCCTGCAACAGAATTTTCCCTTAGATTTTGGAATTCTAGATGGCCTGGTCTTCTTTCTGGAGGGGAACTGATTTGTTCGAACAAGGGATCTTTTCCTTTCCCGATTTTGTTCAGGGTGCAATACCACATCATGCATATTTCCCAACCATTCCTGCCCCATGTCACCAACTTGCACTTGCGAGCTTTGATAAAACACCAGAACCAGCCACCTCAGCATTCGTTCGACATGGTCTTTTCTGCCAGCAGGTAGGATCGTGTGCACACCTTGGCAGCACACAGCATAACGAGGAATCCCGGTACAGCCATACCGACTGCAACTCCACTTCTTGCAGTAGTCTTTGAATGCACACCCATATACGGGGTGGATGGAGATGAATTAATAGCGATGTGCATGCAAGGCCGCATCAATGCGTGGCTCTGATGAAGGCTGCCATCCGATGCTCATGTGACCTCGTCTGAGGGACCATGGGATGCTTGGGAGTCTGGGCACTGAGGTCCCAAGTGGAACGGCATAGTGACATAGGAAAGGCCCTGCTGTGGCCGGCCAGTGTCCAGCTCGCCAAGCATCCTCTTCCCACAGTGTCCAACATGCTGCCCACAGGATCTCTCAAGCAGAATAAGTGCAATGGGCCCCGCCACCCACGTTCCCCAGCAACTGGACTACGTACCTAGGTGCACTGCCTCTGATACCAGAGGTAGCATTGAACCATGAGGACTAGTAGGACTCTGGGGGCCTTCCCCTCGGTGCTCTGACACCACAGGCTGCGCTCCAGCCCTGCTCCCTCCCGGTGACGTGGAGATATGCAGGACAGACGTTGCTGTGGGATCCATGCAATCATCTGGCCAGAAAATTCGGGCAAAAATCTGTGCCGGGTGGAAACCATGCAGGGTTGCTTGCTTATAACATACGAGCCCAGTCGGACGGTCGCTTTCCTCCACAAACCTTAGAGCTTCCTTGTAATACTCTGGGTTTGAAAAACCAAGCCAAACAGCCTCAGAACTTGAAACACTTCTATTGATATTGATTCATTCAGAAGTGGGCTTTTTAGTGACTCAAAATGAATTTTCCACCTCTCCACTGACATTTGGTCTGCTCCATATGTCGCCATGAATTGCAGCTATTATTTTATACAGAAAAGAAAGAGGAGTAAAACGCCCAGAGTTAATAGGCCTGATATAAAAAGAATAATAAAAAGCACAGGAACTGCATCAATAAATAAACCCCAATTTTTAGTTTAAGGCAGCTAATAACAATTCTACCCAGAGGGTTTCTTACCTATCCTCTCCTTATATATATTGATATAGACAATGAGTTTAAAAAGAAACCCGCCCTGGAGATAAGGTTGGAACCTCTAGAAGACATCCATTAAAGCAGAGCCATCCAACACAGCTTTGGGACTTCAGGCTCTGTGGATAGCCCATCTGCCTCAGGGCTCCCAGCAGCACCTGTGAGAGGCCCACCTGGCAGGGGGAGTGCACATTTTCCTGCTCTGCCACCTGAAGCAGGTATTCACCCCCCCCCCCCCCGCAGGAGGGGCCACCTCAGCATGTGAGCCTTTCTGTTGAGTTTGGTGCAGATAGAAAGCTGGGGTATTCGATCGCACTCTGCAAGTACTTTGAGAGGTTGTCATGAAGAGGAGGGCCGGGATCTCTTCCCCAACATCCCAGAGTGTAGGACAAGGAATAACGGGCTTCATTTACAGGAAGCCAGATTCCATCTGAACATTGGGAAGAACTTCCCGGCTCATGACCTGGAGAGGTTGTGGACTCCTCCACGCTGGAGGCCTGCAAGGCAGAACTGGAGTGGGATAGCTTAACTGGGATTCCTGCACTGAGCAGAGGGTGGGACCCCATGACCTTCTGGGCCTTTCCAGCTCTACTGTTCCATGAGCCTCTGAATGAATGAATGGATGGATCTACACATTATCTTTGCCCAGTTGCCTCAAAACACACTTGTAAGAAAAATTGCTGTTGTCTCCATATTGCCTATGAGGGATAGATCCGAGCTGAGCTGAACCTCCCAGTGTGTTCACACATGTCTTTTTAGAGCCATGCAGTGGCGCCTGAGCTCTGCTGCCTAGCAGACCCCTCAGGGGTTTTCACTCATGCCTTGAGTTCTGTGCAAATCAAGGTGGGGGCTTTAACAGTGTTGTTTAGGTCCTTAGTGGTTAGTTTTGCCCTAAAATGCTCACTGTCTCCCACAGCCTTCAGCGCATGGGGGATTCTGGGGTTGTGGTCCAAGCTCTGGAGACCACCAGGCTGGGGCAGATGGATCCGTTTCAACCCAGCAGAAGTGAGCAGGCATGTCTTGCATGGAGTGAGTGGCAAAAAGTCTCCCCCCACCCCCGCTGCCCACCTCCAGCTTGAATTGCAAAAGAGGTGGGCCAAAAAAGCCACTGGGCTCAGAATCAGGTCGTTTTCCTGTCGTGCTTGTGCAGAGTCTGGCCCCGTTGATGGCATTTCACTCCCCATGACTCCTGCCTTGTTAGACACAACTTCCAGGAGCCCAAACCATGCAGGGAAAAGTGTAGCGGATTCTGCCACTGAACTGCATGTCTTACATCAAGGGGGCTTCCGGAAGCTGAGCGAGACTGCAAACGAGGTCAATGCGGTGACCATTAAGTCCAACCCGTGCAGTCCATTTGCATGGAATGTGCAATGACCAACACACCCAGCACACTGCCTGCAAAATGCGCAGCTCAAAATCTTTGCATCTTTGCAGCAGCTTCAGTATTTGCAGGGCAAAGGTTAGTTGCTTTGAGGTTGCTTTGAGGTACCATTTACTCTCTGGTCGGGGATTAGGGATCAGAACAAAATAAGCTTGGAGTCTAGTTGGGGACCCCCAGAGGTCATATCTGGCCTATTTATTTATTTAGCTTGCCCCACACGATCCCCCTTTGATGTCATCATCCCCATGGCCATAAATCTGGAGAAAGCGTGATGTTGCAGATGGCATTGTTGCCTCAAGCAAAGCATGTGCAAGTGTTTGCAACAGCGAGCGGTATGCTAATATGCTCAGGGACACATCTTGGTACATGGACCCAGAAACAGGAAGAGCGAGTCAGAAGGGGTCTCCCGGGCCATCTAGTCTGACCCCTGGCTGTGTCGCTGCATGTGCAGCTTAATGCCATAACTGCACCTAACAGAGTGCTGTGAATCCTACAGTTGAAAGAGAAGCTCTGCCATAGGCTGCAAGGGCCAACCTCTCCAGTTATGAGTGGTGATTTAGGATGCAGTCACCTCATCTCCCCAGAGAACTTTCAAGGTGGCTTGCAAATGACAGAAACAATCATTAAAAACACCCCAAATCAATGGACAATGATAATGGACTAAGCTTAACCCAGCAAAATTGACAACAGGCAGCCAAGTGCTAAAACAACAGATTAAAACTACAATAAAGCAGCAAAAGATATTTCCCAACAACATTAAAAGTGCAGCTACTAAAAGCCAGCCATCCTAAAAGAACTCTTTGAAAAGCAATCATCAAAACAAGCAGCCTTAAAAAGAACTGCCAACTAAATTAAGAGTCCTTGGCAAATAAAGCACATGTCCTGGCTGCAGGCAGGGACGGCCATGTAGGGCATCTGCACAAATGAGGAATGCATAGGCAGAAAAGAGCAGAGGAGGCCCCCAAAATGCTTAACATTTGCACACTTTGATTCATGTGTATAGATGCAAAATTAGAAACGTCAAAGTCCCCGCTCACCATACTAAACTGAATTTGAACCAGACAGCTCTTCCAATAGAGAACACCATCAAAGAGAGGGCTTTCCCTTGTAAGTAGGACACCTGGACATCCCGCTCCAATCCTTTGCATCAGAAGGACCCCTTGGGAGATCTCATGGTGAGTGATAGGAGGTCATGACAGGTTTCTGACCCCCAGTCACTTAAAAACAGCAATGATGAAATCATCTTTTCCCCATAGATAGGCTGGTGAAATGAAGAGCGCATGTCACCAGGAACAGACTTTGGAGTGAAAATGAGAGCTTACACAGACTTTGGTTCTGTGTAAGCTCAGAACCAGCGTGGAATGGGCATCAGAGTGCTGGACTGGGGACTGGAGAGATCCATGGAACACTCGGCCATGGAGTTCTCTGGGTGGCTTTGGGGCAATTACTGACTCTGAGGTGCACCTACCTTGCAAGCTTGTTCCTGGGAGGATAAGATGGAACTAGGTAAGCCGACTTGGGCTCCTTGCAAAATAGAAAAGGTGGGATATAAAAACAGTTTAGAAACAGAGCGAGTCAGAAGGGTCCTCTCAGGCCATCTAGTCTGACCCCTGACTCCAGCCAGCTCCACTCATGACATGCTCACCATGCGCATGTCCAGCCTATCTTTGAACACCCTCACCAATGGGGCCTCAACCACCTCCCATGGAAACCCATTCCATACCCTTGGGGTCTTGTAGTTTGCCTACAGGAAACATATTCCTGGGCTCTGAATGAGTGCAGAGGTTCCCTGTTCTTTCACTCTAAACAATGTGCATGTTTTGTACTTGTCTCTGGCTGGTTGGTGTGGCAGTCCTAGAAAAGAGCAAAACAAAAGGCATCCAACATGCTTGCCCTCTGATCCCCCTCACTAGACACACTTACCGAGAAGCAAGATCCACTAAACATGCTAGGAGTCACTTCTGCATAGGTGTAGCTCATATTGCATCATAAAACTCTGAAAAGCAATTCACGGGCATGCAGACTGAAGGAGGGAAGTCTCTACAGGGGAGCTTCTGTCTCTCCCCGTTGCATGTGAACAGGCCAGCATTGTGTGCTTGGACAAGAGTGCGCGAAGAGTGCACACACTGACACGGGCCACGTAGACTGACTCCTCCTCTTCCCCATTGCACCGTCCTTGCCCACCTGCCTCTGGCTCTCACCCAGACAACAGAAGTGGTCAGAGGGAAGAGGAGCAGCGGCAGCCCAAAATAAGCTGCAGCTGCTACTGCCGACGTGCTCAGAGTCTCTCTGCCAATCGGTCAGGCAAGGGGCATCAATGCCAAGACGTAAGGAAGAGCAATTGCAGTGGGATCTGTGGCTCAGATTCAGGATGCCCATAAGGGATGAGCCATGCCACAGTATTAGAAAAATAGAAACAGAGAAACAGGTCGAGTCCGAAGGGGTCTCCCGGGCCATCTAGTCTGACCCCCGGCTCCAGCCGGCTCCGCTCACGACATGCCCACCATGTGGACGTCCAGCCTGTCCTTGAACACCCTCACCAGTGGGGCCTCAACCACCTCCCATGGAAGCCCATTCCACGCCCTCGGGGTCCTGACTGTCAGGAAGTGCTTCCCAGCATCCAAATGGAACCTGGGTTCCCTGAGCTTTGCTCCATTGGAGCGTGTCCTACCTTCCTCTGCAGGGGAGAACAGGTCTCTACCCACCTCCGTGTGACACCACTTTACGTACCTATATGTCACCAACAGATCGCCTCGGAATCTCCTCTCCGCCAGGCTGAAGAGACCCAGTTCCCTCAGTCTCGCCCCATACCCCATCCCCTGCAAACCAGCCCCCAACCTTGTGGCCCTACGCTGCACTGACTCTCACCTGGCTATATCCCTCCTGTAATGAGGGGCCCAAAACTGAGCAGGGGAGAACAGGTCTCTACCCACCTCCGTGTGACACCCCCTCACATACCTGTATGTCACGTAATATAAGTGTAACTTGCTCCCATCCCATGGCTAAGTGGGATTGACTGCCAAATTCTTAAACTCAGCCAAACTTGGGAAGCACCAGAATTCCACTCCAAGCCCTTGGCACATGGATGAGTGATGTAGTTTTGGAACCCGTGTAAACACTCCTTTTCCATTTGGGTTCTGCTAATCAGAGTGAATGTTGGTACAATGAAATTGAATTTGCCTTTCTTATATTGTCATTTGTGAAGTTTGGTCTTCAAATGCAATTAATTTTGTTTTGCTTTGATTTGATTTTTAAAAGTGAAAAATTGAAGCGCTTAACTCATTTTGAGCAATGCAACATCAGCTGTTTCATGTAAGTTTTCAAAGGTCAATGTGCCACATGTTCAGGAAATAATTATGTTGAGCTGGAAATTCATCATGTAAGAATGCATGATTAATTCTTTGGTTGATGAAATTAAAGAAAAGAAGTCCATCATCTCATCAGACATTAACAGCCTCAAAGCGATCCAAGGGGTCAAGCTAAAAATGCAGAAAATGGGAAGCCATTCAGTTAATGGAGGCTTCCAATTCAAAATACAAACACACATCACACTTTATCAGTTTGGAATCCCTAACTTTCAGGGATTATTATCTAATCAACATCAGCAGAGAAGGGCAGCCCAGTCAGAGGACTGGTGCACAGAAAAGAAGTGTGCTTGTTTTCAGAAGGCCCCTCCCAAAGGAATGGGGCCCAGGCATGCTCATTAGGAAAGTTCCTGGAGGTGAATTCTAGATTGGGAGGACTTAGACTCCACAGGGGTGGAATCTGGTAAGCTTTCCAGATCACAACCTGGTCTAGTTTTCTTGGGTGAGTTTCAGTTGGTGCACCTCAAGGATGCTGAGAAGGTCCTTGGACAAGTTTGTGCAGTCACCTCCATTCTGGATCCTGATCCCACCTGGCTGATAAGAACCAGTAGAGAGGGAACGGGGCTGGGCCAGGGAGGTGACTGATGCCTCCTTGCCAGGGGGAGTGGTCCCATGTTTCCTGAAAGAGGCAGTGGTAGGACCTCTCCTCGAGAAGCCATCCCTGGACCCTGAAGATCCTAGCAACTTCAGGCTACTGGCAAATATTCCCCTCCTGGGCAAGGTTCTTAAGCAGGTGGTGGATTAGTTGGACCCATTACAGTCAGGGCCCAGGCCAGGTTTTGGCACAGAAGCAGCTTTGGTCACCTGTCTGAAGACCTGTGCCAGGAGAGAGGCAGGAAAAATGCAGCTCGTTGATGCTCAGTGCCCAGAAAGAGGCAACATGGAGGAGGAACTTCTCAGTGGGGACCCCCCACTGCAAAACAATCTCCACGGTAAGGCCCACCTGACACCAGCATCTTCATCTTTTCAGCATCAAGTTAAATCTGCACTCTATTCTCTGGCCTTTCATGATGCACAATCTTGTTAGTCACTTTGATTAGGTCTAACTTAATTGAAATTTGTTTAGATGTTTAAATGTTTTAAATTTTGTAGATTGAAAGTTTTGACTGTTTTACATTTGCATCATGAAATTTTGTGCTCTCTTTCATTGTATCTGTAACTTTCTCCTGTCTCTTTTGACTGTACTTCAAGCAGTTGTTGCAATCTGTCCAGAGGGGTTCAGCTCTTCAGCAGTATAGAAAATAGATAAATAAAGAAACATTATCCTTGAAGCTGGGATCTTTTGCCCTGACCGCATTACTTTACCCTTGCATACAGTGAACTGAGTTTGTCATTTCAACGCCTGCACTTCCAGTCTGGAGAAATCTGCTTGGAGCTCCTCTCAGCTTCCTGCTCTTTTTAACCACACAATATTGTCTGGCGTGCAATTGCACCCTGTTGCCGTCATCGCCGCTTCCCTCTTTCTGTTCCTCAGATTAAGGCTGCCATGGCTACAGAGAGAGGAGAGCTAATAAACACCACTCAGGACGTGAATGACGGCTATGTCAGATGGCTTGAATCCATATGATTTCATTTGTTTGCTCCATCCAGTTTGGGAAGTGCAAATTCCCCCGGCAGCCGGGGGCATCCAGCTGAAACTTATTCCAAGGAAACCAGCAGGAGAGGTCATTCTGTCCAGGAGAACAATACCTACATAAGCCGCCATCCTTATAGATGGCAAGCATCCTTGACCAATAATGCAAACTATATAGAGAGCTGTGGAGTGGGGAACTGCGGGGCTAAATCAAAGAGGTGCACATTTCAGAGGATATTGGGGGTCCTCATTGCCACGAAGCAAGCTTGAAACAACAGTGCATTGTTCCCAGGCAAGCAAAAGCCGCAGCTCGGGCCATTGCAGTGACGTGTGTGGCCAGCTGGCCCTCACAATCCTGCGGCTGCTGGACAGCCAGCACAAGAACCACTCCAGGTGTGCCAGGTCACAAGAGGGGCCTCAGAAAAGGGCTTTTCGGGGCACTCTAGGGGGGCAGAGGGGGGAGCAGCCAGTGCTGCCAAGATACGCCAAATTCCAGGTGCACTCCAGCCTCCCTCCCTTCTGCCCTCCCCTCCCCCCCAAGTGCCACCCTCAGGGGTGACCTTCACTTGCCACTGTGTGGTCCCCAATTTTCCTGCAATAACCCCTGCTGTTCTGCACATTGAGAACCAGTGTGGTGCAGTGGTTCAGAGTACAGAATGGGGCTCAGAGGATCTGGGTTCAAGTCCCCGCTCGGCCATGGGGCCAAATGGGTGACTTCGGGCCAGCCACAGACTCTCAGCCCAACCTCCCTCACAGGGTTGTTGTTGCGGGGATGAGACTGTGAGCAGCAGGAGGAGAATGCTGTCAGCCAGTCTGAGTTCTTTTTTTAAAAAAAGAAAAAAGTAGGATATAAATCTAATGAATAAATCAAAATAAATAAGCTGCCATGCCAACAGAAGAGGTGTTTGAATTGTGGTGGGGTAGGGAAGAATCCTCTCCTACCAGCCATTTGGTCCTCAAAGTGCACAGTTCTGCAAAGCTGAATACCAGCTGAGACATTCACTGAATCTGATGGACTGGGGACCACCAGATAATTTGAAATTAATTCATGCAGAACAAAAAGCTAGGGATTAAGCATGACTATTGTGCCATCAAAGAGAAGGAGGTGAGCTGACTTCAAGTGTGGAACAGCTGCTTGTGGGGATTAGCCAATAAGTATAAGCAAAATCCTACAGCAGAGGCAGACTGGTCAAAGGTGAGGAATTTAGCTTTCAAGGTTGGATTAAGCAGCCCTTTGTCAAATTTCAGAACAAGCTCACAGGGAGAAAACTCAAGGCAGCCCTCCCAATGTCCTCACCATGCGGCTAATGGAACAGCACAGAAAGTAACACATAGAATTATGGAATACCAGGAGACGACATACATTAGCATTTGTCTTCTTACAGTCCTAGAGGACAGATCAGCTCCAGACAGAATCTTAATGAGGTGCATGATGGAAGAACACTGGATGAAGGTGCCAGAACATCACACTCAGTGTCCTCACAAGAACATCCTAATTAATTCCTTGTTTTAATAACTGAATTCTGACTTTTCTTGGGAGCCCAGTTTTAATCTCTGATGCACAACCCACAAAACACTCAATTTTATTATTTGCTCTCCACCTTGGGTACAATTTAGACATTTCTATCTGGCCCAGTCTTGTAGCTAATGTTCAGAAGAGTCTGAAAGGAACAGGTGATCACAATTTTCTCTGACAATGTCCATATTTGAAATTGTCCAGTTAGGCAGAAATTTGACGATAGCAATAAAAATTCACACATCTCAACTGAGTCATCAATTCAAAGGGAGACTGTGGTCAATAAATTCAAAGGAGGTTGAGACTTGGAGGGGCAGCGATGAAGGAACTGGAAAAGATCATCCTGTGCGAGAATGTTTCACAGGAGACCAAGGTCAAGACGATCCAAACTATTGTATTCCCAATTACAACATATGAGTGTCAAAGCTGGACAGTGAAGAAAGCTGACAAGAAGCTTTCTTGTGAGCCACCCCGAGGCTTCGGCAATGGGTGTGGCATAGAAATGTTATTAAAAAATAAATAAATAAGAAAATTGATGAGTTTGAAAGATGGTGCTGGAGGAGAGCTTTGTGAATACCCTTGACTGACAGAAAGATGAAATAGTGGGTCCAAGATCAAATTAAGCCAGAGATTTCCCTAGAAACAAACATGACAAAATTGAGGCTGTCATACTTTGGACACATCATAAGAAGTCAAGACTCCCTGGAGAAGACAGTCAGGCTGCAGAAAGTTGAAGGCAGGTCAAGAAAAGGAAGCCCAAATATGAGATGGATTGAACCCATAAAAGAAGCCACAGCCTTGAACCTGGAGGAGCTGAGCAGGGCTGTCATGAGCAGGACAATCTGGAGGGCGTCATCCATAGGGTCACCGTAAGTTGGAGATGACAGCACATAACAACCGCAGCAGGTTATAAGGAGAAATTCGGCCAATGTTTTGTCAGTTTGGATGGTTGCACTCAGCCCTATTATAATAGAGCCAGCTCCTCAGCAAATCCCAGCAAAAACTCCTTGGGAATCTTTGACACAATGCCCTCAAATGCCCCACTGCTATGTGGGCGATCCTAAGACTTCTGGGGAGGGGACTGCTAACTTGTAGCATGGCAGAGCAAATGATTTTTATATTATTTGTTGTGTAGGCAACCGTGGAAAAAGTGAAATGGCAGCTGCCCTGCAGTGCCCTGGTGTGACCAACGACACCATGAGGGAAAATAGATGGTTGTCTACCGGGAAATGGTGGTTCCTGAAGCTCAGTCCCTTTAGGAAATGGGCATGGTGGGTGCCTTAAGTGTCAAGGGGGTAGGTGGCTGTGCTCCATCTGCTGCCCAAGGATGCCAGATGTTGATGGCAGGCCTGTACTACATCTTACATTTACCACATTGGCACAGTTTTTCTGCCTGATCCTACAAGTTCTTATGTCTTGTTGCAGTAGCTCCAATTTCTGAGTTCTGACATTCTGGGAGGCTTCTGTAGGAATTGAGACTGTCTCTCCTAAAATACAGCGTTCTTCAGACTCTGAAGTAGAAAAAGAGGTGGGGTTGTAATGTTTAGCTGAAATACTAAGGCCAGTGAGCTTTAAGATAATCCAGGCAGCTGGTAAGAACCAGACCACCTCTGCTTTAGAGAAGATACTTTGGCTCAGAAAGGGCCAGAGGGAAAGGAAATTGCTTAATCTGTTCTGTCATTCAGTGCCAGATCAAGGGAAGTAGCCCATTAAGCCGCATGACATTCTAAACATGTGGCCACAAGCAACAGGAACCTCCCTGAAGGTGGAGCTATCTCCATTTGGGAAAGAAAGGAGGAAGAGTTAGCAGGCTTATTACCCCGATGGATGTTTCTTGCTACCAACCTTTTTGTATCCCAAAGCCAATCCTGGTTGGTCAGCCTTAACATAACGGAAGACTGTACTTAGAATCTTCTCATCTTGATCTGGGAAAGGAAAAGGAAAGAGCTTGGAGGAGAAGACACTCACTCTTGACATCTCCAGTGTTCCTGCTTTATATCAAGAAGGCTTGCTTTCATGCTGTCTGAATGCTGCCATGGTCAGGAATCTTTTTTCTGTTCATTGTGACTCCTCCAATGAATCTCATTGTCACTTTGCATCTATACTTTTTAATGTTTATCCTGACAACTGCCTTGGGTGCCATTCTCTTGGTGGAAAGGAAAGGTACAAATCCGAGAAAGAAATGATAAACAAGTGGATAAATACCTTAAGGGATATTCAGTGTAAAGGACTCACAGTGAAGACATGGCAAAATTTAATCTCCCTTGTCTTTTCCATTGCTTTTCTGAATAAAATATGCTAACATTTGCATATTGTACCACAAAGGTAGCAGAGAGTACAAAATCTTGACAAATTGCTGTCAAGATTGGTGTGTGAATCTTCCTGGAATAAGTTACTGGTATATTACCCCAAAAGATATACAGAAAATGGATGAGAACTTTCATGGAAAAAGTTGGAAATGTAAAGAGAAAGATGAGACTTTCTGCCATATGCGGTAAACATGTGCTAGAACTAAACGATTTTGGAAACATACTTATGGAAATGCAAAAAATACTTAAAATGAACTTTCCAATGAACGCTAAGAATAAGCTATTGAGTATTGTACCACAGACTATCCCAAAGATGGTGACAGAGTTATTTAAATACATGACAACAGTGGCAAGAATGGTAATTGATTCAAAGCGGAAAGCTGGAGACTGTCCAAATGTTGAGGACTGGAAAAACAAGTTAGCTGGCTATGCAAGAATGGCAAAATTAATGAAGTACCTTAACAGAAGGCCAGTCAAAGAATTTACTCAAAGATGGAAAGCTTATTAGCAGCCATTTAATTAATTGCTAAAGCCAATATGGGTTTTGAAAATAAATGTTAGTAATTAGTACATTAAACTTAAAGCAATAGACTGGACAAGTTTTGTCAGACTGAAAATCAAATTGTTTTGATAGGATTGTAGCCAATGAGATTTTCACTTTTTTATTAATGTGTTTAATGTTGATATCACATGATGTATTAATGGATTGACCCTTGGCACCTTCCTTTGCTATATCCCCTTTCCTTTCTTATTGTTTCTTGTGAAAATATATTTAAAAGAATTGAATAAGTTACTGAGCATCCAGAGAAATCAAAAGAAGCAAAAAATGAAAGTAGGAAGGGAATAAACCAAAATAGAAATCATATGTGAGAAACATTTCCTCTATCCATTAACCAGAATTGTCAAGTCGAGGCTCATACAAGCAGTGGAAATGCCTTTTTCGATAACAACTCCAAGGACATACAAAATTGAATCCATATTTTATGTCACTTTATTGCTGCACATAGAGTAGCTTCTGCACTGATGCTCAGTTGCAAAACCAGCCTTCCTAAGGAAGCTGTGAAGGAACAGCTTCAGGCTATAGAGTCAGGGAGAGGGTCGATTTTAAAGAGAGGGAGGAAACAAGAGAGGAAGAAGAGGAGGAAGAAAGAAATTCATGTGTGTGATCGCTTGCCATGTCAGCTCAGGCCTGCAGTGTTCTAGTTCCCTTTAGAGTATGTCCTACAGAATGGAAAGAAGGTTTGTGCCTCCAACACAGAGGCCTAGTTGAGCTATCTCCAAGCTGGTACCCTCCAGATATGTTGGACTATAATGCCCAGCATCTATATGCAGTTAGCTGGAATTGATGGGAGTCGAAGTCCAACTCTTCTGGAGGGTGCAAGCCTGGGAAACATTGGCCCAGTTCAGACAAGGAGCATAGCATAAGAGGGTGAAACTGAATCCTGGATATTATCCTGGAGAGCTCCTGGCTGGGGAGTCACTACAGCTCAGTGGCAGAGTAGCAGCTTTGTATGCAGAAGCTCTTGGCTTCTTCAGGATTGGCTGGAAAACGGTCTTCCTGGAACCCTGTAGAGCAACCTCTAGGCAGAACTGGCAATGCTGAGCTAGGTGGACCAAGGCTGTGACTCTATAGAAAACGTCTTCCTTGGTACAGGGGTAGAATTAAATGCTATGATTAAATGTCCCTCTATATTTAAACTATGCTAAAATTTAAAAAAAAAAACAAAACCTGTCACCACGTAGAAAGTGAGAGAGAACTAACCTCGGTCTCACCACCATCACCACCATCATCTGGCCAGGGTGACTTCTTTTATATTTTATATTTTTATTTATTTTATATTGTTAGTTTTAATTTTATATTGTTATTTTTGTATTTTATTGTGTTTGTAAGCCGCCCCGAGGCTTCGGCAAGGGGCGGCATAGAAATGTTCTAATCATCATCATCATCGTCATCACAGATGCCATCCTATGTCAGCTGGGTTGCCGACCCTTTGCTTTTATTCTGAGAGTCAGAGGACCTATCCACGGTGCTTCATTATGGTGAACCTAATTTGGGGAATGGAGATCAGCACCATGGGTAGATCCTGCGCAGCTCAGGCTAAAAGCTGCAATGCATAAGGAGCCCCACGCAGGCAGAAGTCACCAGCCCTGCCCCCGTTTTGAAAATGCCCAAGGAAGAATTGTTGTCTCTGACATGGAACTAACTGGGAAGTCATTCCAGTTTGAATGGGCATTTTATACCCAAAAATAGGGACAGGTATTTTGATATGTGCTTTAATTCTTATCGTATTCTAATGCTGCCCAACCTTTCAAGGTTGTTTGAAAGTTGCTCTCGCAATGATCTATGTGAGTATTCATTTGGGAAGCATGGAGAAAATGCTTAATGCTGGCAAGTTTCAAGGCTGAAAAATGTGGGTCACACTTTTTCCGTTCTGAATTTGGCATCTTCAGCAAGGTTGGTCCATGGTATGGGCAGCTCTCAATATGTCTATCTGTTAATCTGCAAAGTAGGTGAGATTTTTGATCTAGTAGTACAAGGAAAAGAACGCAAGAAAGGAACATACCTTCTGTATAAATTTTATATGTAATTTGAGAGCCAATGTGGCATAGCAGTGAGTGTGTTTGACTGGCTCTCAGGAGATCGGAATAGTCCCCACTCAGCTGTGAAACTCACTTGGTGACTTTCAGTCAGACTTTTAGCCCAACCTACCTCACAGGGTTGTTGTGGGAATAAAATGGAGAGAAGAACCTTGTAAGCCACTTTGGTTCCTTGTAAGAGGAAAGAAAGTATGGTGTAAATGTATTAATAGTAATGGATGGGGGAAAGGTAGACCTCTTCATGTTGGTGGACTACTATTCCCATCATACTTCACCATCACTGCTTCGGGTTGGGACTAGTGGGAGATGGAGTCCATTAACATCTGGAGAACCACCTATTTATCACGCCAGCCGTTCCCTAACAGAATACATAGCAGGGATGGCGGGGCGGGAGTCGCTGGCATAGAAAAGAGAATTATTTCCAGAGGAAGAGCAGGGTATTTAGCTCAGCAAGCTTTTATCTCATTCCATTAAACACCTGTGGAGCCTTCATCAGACAAGGCAGTCGCCACTCCTGGCCTGTGAATTTTAGCCAGTGGATTTGATCATTTAGCACACCAGACAAGATCGTCTGGCATTCTTTAATGCATCCTAGTGAAAGGGCTTTGCTGATTTACTCCTCACTGTGAGAAGAAAATGCTCCACTCCAAGTACAAAGATGAATACGGAAGAGGGTGGGAAGTGCAAACTCATCATCGCCCTCTTCTAATTGCTCACTGCTCTGTGCACACAGAATTCAGTATCTCGCGTTAATCATGTCTCACTTAATCCGACAGTCTCTCTTGGGTTCCAGGTTTCAAAATCCAGTTTCAAACCTGATAGATTTCAGCACCATTTTGCCAGTGAATCATGTTAAGACTCCTATTTCTGGCCTAATTTCCTGTGTCAGCCTGATGGAGGGTGTGAGGAGGATGCAGATAAAGGTTTTCAGGCATGTAATGTTTTGGGCAAGTTTGCCAGAAACTTGAGGCAGGTTGGAGAGGCTACAAACGTTCTCCATTTGCAGCAACACAAAAACACAGCCTTTGAAATTAGGCAAAGGAGTCTGTGTTCTGAGAACCTCTTCTAAAAAAGGACATTCCTGGCTCTCCAGGAAGTGTGTCCATAATGGCTGGGGAAAGTCCCAACATTTGGGGAGAAGGTATATCTCACACCTTGACATGATTGCAGAGGATGCTGTATGAGGCGAGACTGAGGGAGCTGGGTCTCTTCAGCCTGGAGAAGCGGAGACTCAGAGGGGATCTGTTGGCGACATTCAGGTATGTGAGGGGGTGTCACACGGAGGTGGGTAGAGACTTGTTCTCCCCTGCAGAGGAAGGCAGGATGCGCTCCAACGGAGCAAAGCTCAGGGAACCAAGGTCCCATCTGGATGCCAGGAAGCACTTCCTGACAGTCAGGACCCTGAGGGTGTGGAATGGTGAGGGTGTTCAAGGATAGGCTGGACATGCACATGGTGGGCAAGTCGTGAGTGGAGCCAGCTGGAGCCGGGGGTCAGACTAGATGGCCCGGGAGGCCCCTTCTGACTTGCTCTGTTTCTATGAGTCAAGCTCCAGGCATTTGGGGTCTGGGACCAAGCTGGTTCTTAGTGCAAACAAGCTGGAGGCAGAAGTTGAATCCAGCTCTGTAAGTAAGTACCAGAGTGGCCAAGGACAGGAATGCAGTCAAAGGTGGCATGGGTTGAGTCCAGAACATTCATCATGGGGCAGGGTGGAGCAGGAGCCTATGAAGCCACATGAGATCAAATGCTCAGATGAAGAGGCCATCTCTGGGACCCAGAAGCCAGGAATTGGCCCTTGAGGAAGCTCAAAGCACAGTCTGACAGATCCATAGCAGATGGCTGGTTGACAGCTGGTGCTTGACAGTGTTGGGCTTGACCCAACTGGCTTAAGATCAATATACCAGAATGTTATCAACTGTGTATTAAGTTAGCATAATAGAATGCTTTGTGTATTGAGTAAGCATAATAGAAGGCTTCATGTATTAAAATAGCCTAATAGAAGGTTTATCAGTTACCCCAGGCATATACAGAGTGTTACTTTAGTAAATGGGCAAGTTTCATCAAAGGCGTAAAACTTAAAAGGATAGACTAACTGCAAAGCCGCTCCACTTTTTGTATCGGAAAATAGACTAACTGCAAACCGTCTCACTTCTGTATCATGCTAGCTTGCTTTAGGCTGCCAATAAACAATTTTCCATTTGTTTGTAACCTGGTATAAAAATTCTGCTTTCCCTCTGCAGAGGGCCGGCACTAAATTCCACCCTTGTGAGATTGTGCTGGTCCCTGTGCAGGCAATAAAATCTGTTCTAAAAATACCAACTGGTCTCTGGTCTCTCAAAAACTGTGGGATACAACAACAGCTGGTTGCAGAGCCGGCTCTACCATTAGGTGGAGTAAAGCAGCTCTTTTGGAGAGCCATGAAAAAAATAGGTGCTGGTGGGAATTTATGCCTCCTATGCCAAGGGAGCTGTACCAGCCCTGGGTAATTTGTATCTTAACCTGGGAGTGCTGTTTTCTCTTCCACTTCCAGGAGCCAAAAGTCATGGGCCAGAAGGCTGGGTTGAGAATTCCCCCCATACCCCACCTTTATGGAGCTTAATATGATCTAGAACTAGAAAAGTTTCAGCTCACCAAAATTCTAACTTCACCTCGAAGCTCAATTCAGTTTGCTCCGATTTTTCCTTTGTCATGGCTTATTCTGGTTTGCTCAAATGAGGAAGTGCGCATTTTGAATGCGAAAAGTGCACATTTCCGTGTGCATTAAAAGCGTGCACTTCCCCCAGTGACAAAAGTGAAACTGCACTTGTGTGTCTAAGTGTACACTTTAAAAAATGAACACATTTTTCAGATGCACTTGCAAGCTTGTCAAGGAGTGGACAGTTTTTTTAAGTGTCTGGGCATGAGGGGTAAATTGTAAGCAATCCGGAGGAAAATCAATGAAGGCATTACCCAGCTCTGTGCACCTGAAGCAAACATAAGATGCTCTTATCTCTGATCGCAAGAGCTGGCAAGATGTTTTTGATCATTGGATTACACATAGCAAGGTGCCCAAAACAGTCAGCATTTAATTTTCCTGTCATGTTTGCAATTAATGAAAAAACATTTAGAGACAGGTGAACTCTGCTGTAGAAGGGTGCCTGTTTCTGGGTGTGGGGGGAACCTATTTGTCAAAATGTTTTTGTCATATTGTTCCATTCCAGTGCTTCATAAAATTCATTAGATTTTCCTCCCTCTACTGATATTGCATGTCCTCCATGAAGTAACTTGGTTTTCACATGACAGTTCGTTTCTGACTCTATTTGCATTCATAAACAGACTCATATGTAAAGATATAGCAAAGCTGATGTTGCACTGTGACATGCAAATTGTGTTATTCTACACAACCAATATTATAAGCAATAGCGGGGAAAGCATAAATGACATCACCTTCATTATTAATTTAATTCCTATACTGCCCCATAGCTGGAATTCTCTGGGTGGTTTGTACAATCTATAAAACAAGACAATAATATACAATAAAAGCATAATAATTTTTTAAAAAAATTAAAGCAGGTATGACATAGAGCAAAGAATCACCTTGAAAAAACAGCTGGGATGGGCAAGCTCCCTAAGCCCTTTGGTGGGCCAAGTCTTTAAAGGCCTTGCTATTAAGGGCCATCTCAACCTGCTGCCAAAAAGATGACAGGCTGGGTGCCAGGCGGGCTGCCCTAGGGAATCTGTTCACTGGTTCTGGGGCCATCACAGAGAAAGCCCTTCCCCTTGATGGGGAAGTAGGACATAACTAGCAGCAGGCCATGGATCATGAACTCCAAAGCGGCAGGAAAAGACTGCCTGCCTCCTTCACTTGAGGTCTTTAAGCAGAGCCTTGGTGACGTTCCATAATGGTCACCATCTGCAGTGGGTGACCCTCTACGGTGCCATCGTAGAAATCCTGACTGAGCAGAGGGTTGGCAGAGGTGATATCCGAGGTCCCTTCCTATGGGAGGAGTCTATGATTTCGGCTGCCTGTCCCTGCCTCTCTTCCAAGGAGGTTCAGGCAGTCTCCGTGGGGTTCTCCTCACCCCACCTCCAGTCTGTGAGGTCGCTCAGACGGAAAGAGAGGGGCTGGCCCAGGTCACCCAAGGATCTCTAGGGCAGACTGGGCATTTGAGCCAGGACTTCCCAGTCCAGTGCAGTCCAGACACTGCACCACAAAAGATTTCATTTTTGAAGGATTATTTCTCCAGAGTTTTAATGTACATGCTTACAATCTTATCAATGCATGGATCGAAGATACTGCAACTAGCAAAACACATGCTTCACGTCAGGAATGGGATCACACCTCACAGGTATCACAGGAAGCATATTAATAACCCTGTTAGAGTGGTTTTCATTTTGACATAATTATATGTTATGATGTAACCAAGTACATAATGAGACAATATAGCTGAATCACAGCGATGGCCAAGGCAATTGTGATTTTCAAGTGGCCGACAATTACAGATACGCTTTTGGGATTGTCTGCTGAACGAAGCCCAAAACCAGGGGCAGGTTTTTCAGCAACAACAAGAGAGAAGGGGAGGTTGGGATGCGTACAAGTCTTTCTCACCTCTGACGATAACTTCCTGTGAAAAATTATTCATCTCCAAACGCAGAGATTTGGGATGCCCTTGGTGATGAAAAATTTATATACTCCCCGGACAAGCTCACACACTGGCTGTCTGCAACCACTCGGTGTTCGATTGCAGAGCTGGGGTTGGCAATCCCTGTGAGGAGACACTTCCTGCAAAGCTGGGCTGGTGTCAAATATCCAATAAAGTGGCAGCCAGAGGGAATTCTAATGCACCAGTTTCAGGAGAACGAGAGTGTTTTCCGAGTCTCAGCACCTTCAAAGCAATCTGTGACTCTTTAGGTTTTTATCTGCCTGGGGTTGATGCAGAACAACCTTCTGGTCGAGGTAGGTTTTAGATAACCCCATCCAATTCCCTCCAGATAAGTTGTACTGGCATGGCCGTGCTGGCTGGGAATGATAGGAGTTGTGATCCAACTCATCTCCGGGGCATCTGGAAGGGAATGGTGGTTTCAGGTTCAGGGCCTTTCCACGTTGCTACTGGTGTCTCTCATTATTCATTTATTATTGTTATTGCTGTCATGATCCCATTCCCATATCACCTGATAGTCAAAGATCTTCAGGCAGTTTACAACAGTACACAAGAACAGCAAAATAAAATGACATTAAATCTTATAAAAAATAAACCTAGTCAACTAGAATAAACCGAGCCATATTCTGAAATGGCTACCCGCTTGTTTACCAGTCACAATCCAGAGAGCTTGCATCTGAAGCTTCCACACAGTGTTTAACCATCCCAATCTGGTATCCCCCAGGTGGTTTTGATGACAGTTCCCAGCAACCCTGGCCCGTAGCCTGCCCACTGAGGCTGATGGGAACTGAAGCTCAAAGCATCTAGAGGGCACCGAGTACGGTAAGGTGGGCATATTACTTCCCTCTGGGTTTCCTCTGTTGTTTCCCCAGCAATACCACGGATGGACATGTGTGCAGGAATGCCCGTTCCACCCATATTCCCCAGCAACTGTGTCCGTGGGCACATGGACACTGGAGGTAGCCTACAGCCATCAGAACCAGCAGTCTTGGTTAGCCTTCTCCTCCATGAAGGTGTCTAGTGCCATGTTAAACCCATCCCAATTGGTGGCCTTGACGAAGGAGGTGCAAGAAATCCCTTTGGGGACGGGAGTTGGTTGGATTCCCTGGCCTTCGTGCAGCACTTGCCAGGAATCACGCCCCGGGCTCGGCTTCCTCTTGGTTTGGCTCACATTTATTTATTTATTTATTCATTCATTCATTTATTTAGACATTTTTATGCCGCCCCATTCGCCGAAGCCTCGGGGCGGCTTACAACATTGCAGGGCTGTGGATGCTAGAGGGACAAATTCCACGAGGGTTCATCCCAGGCTGAGCCCTTACTCCAGCAATCAGAGGAGTACAAAGCAATCAACCGGTTACAAAAGCCAGAGCAGCATGTTCAGATCAGATGTTCTTACAGGAGCATCTTGTAAAAACCTAGAGGATTTTCAGCCGTCTTGTCCTAGACTTCGTGTCCATGACCCGCCTCCCAGGCACCACCTCGTGCCTTCTCACCGTGCAGGCAGTCACTCCTGCTGTGTTCCCAGCATTGACGGAAACAAGTCCCTCTGGGTAAATTGAACAAAAATACTTGCTCATGTTCCAAGCAGGGCAGACACACCTTGTGTTCAGCATTTTGATAAATTGACGTTCAAAAACCTGTAAGAACAAACAGTACCATTGATTTAGCTCCATTCTGTCCACAAATAATTGCCATGTTTCTTCCTAGAATGTTTAGGGGACTTAGAGAGAGCAAAACAAGTTGTGTATCTGATACTCCAACAAAGTATTTTGTGTTTTAATCAAACCACGGCTGAACTCCTTGGAGCAAATAACCTTCATTTGCACAACGGCATGATGAGTCTTGCATGTTCCAAAGATTACCTTTCCACCTGAATTTCCCAAATGTGGCACTTCTGACCAATTAATGCTGACAAAGGAAATTTCTAATCAGCTTTGCTTATTTGTTTTGCAACGTAATCCTAAAAAGCTTGTAATGTCCTTTGATGGGTAATTCTCAGAAGCAGCAGAACACAGTCAGAACTAGCAACCACTTCAGGTTATGTATATCGATCAGCTGGTTATTAACGTCTCGATGCAGTTTCCAGTGTTTAAACTCAGAACAAAAAAATCCAAACAACGTAAAAATCTGAGAACGTCCAATTCCCAGCTTTAGATGTGGGCCTTAACATTTGCCCTTTAAAAAATGATTTCACTTAGGAACTTGAATTCAGGGTGTTTTGAAAGGTAGGCAGTGTCTGGAACGAAGAGGGGTCGCCCTATCCAGAACTCAAAAACTGGGACACACATGCTGTGAGTAAGAGCACAATCCCATCGCCTCCAGCCTCCATGCACATAAGCCTCCAGACATGCTCTGAACGCACAGCGCAAGATGCAGAGGGGCCATTCATCCGGATGGCCATGTTCAGCCCGCTGTGGAACCGCTGCAGGGAAGGTGAGGTCTCGCTTCACCTCGGGGCCTCCACCGCCTTCCCCCCGGCTCCTTTCCCTTCTCTTCTCCTCCCCCAAAGCCAATGTTCAACCTCAGGAAGGCAGCCAGTGCGGCTATTTTCTTGCCAGCTGTGAGGGAGATGGGGGTGCACCCTGAGGTCACATCTTTGTCAGGGCCAGCTTAAGGCCTTGCCGCTTCTGAGCCCCACAACCCAGAGAGTTTAAAATGTATTCATGGTATTTCTATCCCACCTGCTTTCCTTTTAAGGAACTCAAGGCAGCTTCTCCTCCAGTTTTCCTCCTCTCCATCTTACCCTCACAACAACAACCCTGTGGAGTAGGCTGGGCTGAGAGCCTCTCCCTAGCCCAAAGTCACCCAGTTGGCTCCATGGCTGAGTGGGGACTCGAACCCAGATCTCCTGAGTCCCAGTCCCGTGCTCTGAACCACTACGCCACACTGGCTCTCACTGCACGGCTCTGTACTACATCACTAAGCGAGACATCCTACCACCTTTGGAAGGGCTCCCTGGGGACCATGGAATAGGGTGGGTTCCCCCCCACCACTCCAAGGGCATAGTCACAGTTATGATCTGGGGGGACAGAATCCAAGCAGGGACTTTCCGACACTCGCTGAGCTGCTGGGCAAACATTTTTGGTGGCTCCTACACAGGGATGGGGAGGAAGGAAATTGCTGTTGCACAGGGAGGAGACAGAACAGACAAGGGTCTGTTGGGTGTGGAAATTTCCTTGATGCTCAACCACAACAAGGTAAATGGACTAAGACCCTGGGACTCCGGAGACCTGGATTCTAACCCTGACAGCCATGAAGTTCACCAGGTAACCAAATGCCAGCCACTGGCTCTGTGCATGGCCTACCTCACAAACTTGTTGTAAATATAAAGTGAAGCAGAGGGAGGTCTTTTCATGGTAGGCATATGACTGTGGAACTCTCTGCCACAGGGAATATACTGGTGTTTTTGGAACGAGTTTTTAAAGACCTGTCTGTTCACATCAGCTTCTACTGATCTATTTGAAACTGGCTCAGCTTCTCCAAATGTTATCTCACTATTTGAGAGGATTTTGTGAGATTGAGAGTAGATCCCCTGGCATCAATGGGACCCAATGGGATTTCAGCAACCATGCATCTTTTCTAAGCATCATTCAGTCTGGATCCCACAGTACCAGTGTTGGGTGCTCTGGTTTCCAGGCCCTGACCTGCAAGTGGAGAGCAGCATTCCTGACATGCCTCATTGGAAAATGCCATGAGAATGGACTGGACAATTCTGAAGAAGCAGAAAATGCCACTCAGAGGCAAATCTGGGAAATGCGGAGCATGAGCCCCATCTGTGAGGCTGTCACAGAGCCACCAAAGTGAACTCGATGCAATGCTGAGTCCCGCACAGTCCAACGGGCGGCTGCTCTGAATCCAGGCACCCGGCTAATCAGTGTCGCCCAAGCCCATAACCAGTCGAGAAGCTCTCAGTGGGGAAGCAATTCAGCATGCCAAGTTGGAGAGGCCGTGTACCATTATGCATGCTTTTCGCCAGGTAATTATTCTCAATTTTAGGAGGTAGCAAGATAAGACCCCTTTATATCAGGCAGACTTGGGTGTATATATATTCGCTTTCAGCCCCAGTCATGGCTGACAGATTTGTTTCTACATCGAACAGGAAGGAAATAGGCTGCCTTTGCCTTTCATTTTCCAGGTTGCTAAGGCAACCCACCCCCCTTTCCAAAGCATTGCCATGTCTCCCATTTTCTTCACAATGAGAGTATTGGTTCGCCTTTAAAAAATCAGAGCATGTTTATTAAAGGCCCATCTCCTTTCAGGTGGCTGCCCACTTCTCCACCACTTCCTCCCATTCAAAACATCATCAGCATCGCATGTAAGAAGACGTGAGCCTAATTTGCAGCTTTCAATTTAACCGAAAGCTCAAATGGGGATGAAGACCTACTCCTTCTTCAGCAGTCTATTTATAACCTCAGCCCATTGGTCAGGCATTTGGCCTGAGAAGGTATGTGAAATTTTCTGGGATTTGGAAAATCAAAGATGATCTGGAATAAAGACACCCAAGAAAGACCTAAATCTGCCTTCCCGCATCTGGAACCTTCCAGATACTTTGGATTATAGCTCCATCATTCTGATCCAGTATGGACATTTCCAACAAAATAAAACCATGGAGCAAATCCATTCCAGAATTCTCAGATCTATATCTGAGAATCAGTATTTGCTTCCTACGGGTTGGCTTGGCTTCCTCTTCCTCTTTTGTATGCAACGGGAAGCCAAGAGCCTTGGCTGTGGGCTAGAGGTTCTTCCTTCTGAAACCCCATTCAGCCACAGACCCTGTCCACTTTTTCTCTGTTTTATGAAGCTCCCCAATTTCACATAAGAATGCAATGGGATAATTCCTGGCTTTCACTGTCCTGTGAGAGATATGAAAGGCAGCACAGCCAAGTGGTTGGAGTGCTGTGCTGGAACTGGAGGGGCCAGGGTTAAAGCCTCCACTCAGCAATGAAGGTCCCCAGGGTGGCTTTGGGCCCCTCTCCCAGCTGAGCTTACCTCCCAGGGGACTGGTTGTGAGGATTATGTAGAAAGGAGGAAAACTAAATAAGGCAGCTTGGGTTCATTGCAAAGGGGAAAGGGAGGATATAAATGTAATAACTATAATATAATATAACTTAATAATCTGCTGAATAAACAAAGAAATATCCTTTAGGATCCTGGCACACCACCCTGGAAAAATTGCCTTGCAAAAACCAGTTGGGCCAA
The DNA here is from genome assembly GCF_004798865.1 of Varanus komodoensis. Taxonomy (NCBI): domain Eukaryota; kingdom Metazoa; phylum Chordata; class Lepidosauria; order Squamata; family Varanidae; genus Varanus; species Varanus komodoensis. The sequence continues at coordinate 4,578,258 of NW_025336481.1, forward strand.
GCCAGTTTCCTTAAAGGGAAGGCAAGGAGAAGCGGGCTGCGCACAGGCGCTCCATGCTGCGGTGGGTGCCTGAGCTGGTGCTGGTGGTAACCCACGGCCTGCCATCCCTGTTTGCCATGGTGGCCATGAGCAAGGACCAGCCCACGTGCTGCTGAAGACGAGCCTCCCGGAGCACCAGCCGCTGCCCCGTTCTCTCTCTCTCTCTCTCTCTCTCTCTCTCCCAGCAGCACTGCGGCCCCATCTGCTTAGCCCCAACACCCACAGACTCCCCAGAGCCATCGTCTGACCCAGATGCACCACGTGTGCCCCTGCCTGCTCTTCCACATAGCCCAGGCCTCGGTCCAGACACTGCGTAGGTTCATTTCCTCACTGCAAGAACCTGAGGCACAGGTGCCTGCGACGTGCAGTGCGCATTTCTTTCACCTGCTTATTAGATACCCATGTCCGCATTTCTAATGTCCTGTTCTGGCCACCAAGATTGAAGAAAGATGCAGGAAAATTAGAAAGGGTCCAGCGGAGGGCAACAAAAAGGATCCAGGGTTTGGAAACACTGCCCTGTGAGGAGAGACAGAGTGAACTGGGCATGTTCAGCCTTGAGGAGAGAAGACTGAGGGGGGACATGGTATCCCTCTATAAGTACCTCAAAGGCTGTCACAAAGAGGAAGGTCAAGATCTTTTCCTGCTGATGCCAGAAGAGTGTAGTATGCAGAATAATCAGTTCAAGTCGCGACAACCCAGATTCAGGCTGGACATCAGGAAAAGCTTCCTCACTGTCAGGGCAATACGGCAGTGGAACCAGCTGCCTGGAGAGGGGGTGGGCTCTCCCACACTGGAGACATTCAAGAGGAAACTGGACATCCACCTGAGTGGGATGGTGCGACGGTGTCCTGCAACAGCAGAGGGTTGGGCTCGATGGCCTTCATGGCCCCTTCCAACTCTAGCATTCTCTGATTCTATGATACTAATGTGGGGATTCTATTCTAGACTTCATGCACTGTCATCCAGCTAAATCTCAAAAGCAACCCCCCTCCCACTCCCTCCCCCTCTGTTTCTTGTCTTGTGCAATCAATAAAATGTCCCTGTTTTCAAAGATCACGATGCAGGTGCGCCTTCGAGTCATCTCTGTCACTATGCCCTATGACAAATGTCCTATTGAGAATTCCCCACTGAGACCTACCGAGAATTCCAACCTCCCTCCAATCAGAATCAGGAGTGGTAATGAGCCTCGTGGCCCCTTGCCATTTCCTTCCGTCTCTGCAGGACCCTTGTAGATTATCTGCACACTTTTGAACCCGGAAAAGTCAGGATGCTAAACGGAGCAGGGTACCAAAGTAGAAGAAGATCTGAGCTGGAGATGTCAGCGTTCAGAGGACTGCAGAGACAGGGACCAAGGATGCAAAACATGCTCTGGGCAGAAATCTTGATTCCCGTGTGTGTGTGTGGAGGCAAATGTCTGAACTGGCCCTCTGCTATCACACGAAGACATCGCACTGGCTGCAAACACGAGCTTCTTGTGGGATGATGGTGCAGCAGATTGGACAAAAGTGCAGCACCTCTCAGTGATCCAGAACAGAATCGAACTTGTTCTACCCCAGTACGTCCTACCCCAGGGGTTGATAAACCGTAGCCAAGAGTCTGCTGTTTTTTTCTGCCCCGATTTCTGACTTTGCACCCCAAATTGCAGTGATGTTCCACTGGAGTAACCTTGGTAACAAACACATTTTGTATCAATTTATGTAATATATTTATTATATTTATATCATAGAAACATAGAAACAGAGCGAGTCAGAAGGGTCTCCCGGGCCATCTAGTCTGACCCCCAGCTCCAGCCGGCTCTACTCACAACATGCCCACCATGTGCATGTCTAGCCTATCCTTGAACACCCTCCCTGATGGGGCCTCAGCCACCTCCCATGGAAGCCCATTCCACACCCTCGGGGTCCCGACTGTCAGGAAGTGCTTCCTGGCATCCAAATGGAACCTTGGAATCTCACACTTATTCCTGTAAGGCACTGAAGGCAGCTCCCATGATCCTCCTTTTCCTGTCTAACTTCTCCTCGCAGCAGCCCCATGAGGTAGGCTAGATGGAGAGTGACTGGCCCTGGGTCACTCAGCAAGCCTCATGGGAGAGGGCCAGAGCCTGGATCTCCCGGGCCTTCCGTCCAGCACTCTCTCCACTGCGACACTCGGGATCCCTGCCTCTTGGTTAGGCTTCCAAGAACCCTCCAGTCATGCTTTTCTCAATGGAAAATGCGAGCTACTTGGGCTTGGCTGCCGCAGAAGACTTGGATGTGCGTTCAGTGGTGGAGTGAAGCCCTGGTGGGTCCCCCGGGCAGGAACATGATCCCAGGCGTTGCCCGCCCCTGGCCGGGTCTGAGAGGCCATGGGATCCTTTTTCTGTCCCCCTTTTTGTGTTTCTCTCTAATCTGGGACCTTTGCTTGTACAATAAGTGCCCAGTTGCTGCACTGAGGTTCTTAGCATAGACATGTGGCCTGCGCCCATTACAGCAGCCAGAATTTTTGCTCTCTTTAGTCTTAACTCACCAAGAAAAAAGGTTTCTGAATCAGTGGCCATAAACAATCCAGACAGAACCTCATTCTTATGTATGTATTTATGTATTTATTTATTATTTATACGTGTATTTATAGGCCACCTATAACTGCTGAGGCCCTCCTAGGTGGCTCTCAATACATAAAACATATTAACAAAGTAAAACACATCAAAACCAATTAAAACACAATGAATTAAAACATCTGTGAAAGCAATATAAAAAGGGCCACAGCATTCAGGCTAGGTGTTTAAAAAAATCCTAAAAGGGTTTATCTTCGCCTGGTGCAGAAAGGAGAATAAAGATGGTGCCAGGCGACTTTCCCTAGGGAAGGAGTTCCAGAGATGGGAAGCAGCAGCGGAAAAGGTGCTTTGCCTGGTTGTCACCCCTCTCCTCTCCCCGAGTTCCTCTCTCCCCTCCCCTCCCCTCCTCTCCCCTCCCCTGTCCTCTCCTCTCCTCTCCTCTCCTCTCACTGTAGTCAGTCAACTTTCTCAACTGTCCATCAGACAAGGGACTCTTTAAAAAGCTGATGGTGTGCTTTCACTTTTTTCCCCATTTTTGCAAGAGGAAAGATCACTTAAAGCCAGCAAACCTTCTAGCCATAGCCCAAGACACATAAATACTCAGTTGTCAGATCTGGAAGAACTGTGCTTTGCTTGAGGGAAGGGAAGAGATATTTGGACAGTGAGTGAATGGAAAACAGATGAGCGAACTCTGGAGCTGGAGATCTGCCATGGGTTAATCATGAAATCAGTTTTGGTTCATTGTGCCATTGCAAAAGTCAGAGATGTTTTCCCAGCCTGCTTTCTCCCAGCCATGAATCCCATTCATAATTCCTTAGTTCTCACCCAAAACCAAAACAACGCTACATGTATGTAAGTGCAGGGACTCGTACCGCCTCTTATCCTTGCCTGGGCAGGATCCAATGGGGCATTTACACCTCGGTGGAGTCTCTTCCGCCCACCAACTGCCCTGTGCCCAGCAGCCTCCAACAGGCACAACGGCATCCCAGAGCAGCCCGAAAGAAGCCGAAGATGCTCAGTAGAGACAGATGCCAAGAGCTGCACCTAGGAAAAGGAATCCAAATGCATGTTCAGCCTTGAGAAGAGGAGACTGAGAGGAGACAGGATAGCCCTCGACAAGTACTTCAAAGGCTGTCGCAGAGAGGAAGAACAAGATCTCTTCTCAGCCATCCCAGAGTGCAGGACACAGAATAACAGGCTCAAGTTACAGGAAGCCAGTTTCCTCTTAGATATCAGGAAAAATTGTCTGCCTGTTAGAGCCATATGACAATGGAACCCATGACCCAGGGAGGTGGTGGGCTCTCCCACACTGGAGGCATTCAGGATGCAACTGGACAGCCCTCGGAGAGGGATGGTTTGATTTGGGGTCCTACACGGAGCAGGGGTCACACCCCATGGCCCTCTGGCCCCTTCCAGCTCTACTATTCTATAATCAATGATTCTATGACTTCTTGAAGGAGGTCTATTGGTGGAGGCCACACAAGAGAGCTGAGCTGGCCCGCCCCCTTCCAGAAATAAACGATCTGTTTCTTTGCAGGCTCTCCCTGGGAAGCACAAGGTCTCTCTTGGTCAGGTGGGAAAGTGCATGAACACAAGAGAATTGGTAGCTCTCTCCACTTGGGGAAGGGGCCAGCTCCCTCTCCTCCTTTTCTTGCCTCTCTTTCCAACAAGCTGCAGCCCCATCCAGAATCAAAATTCCAGTGGGAAGGGCAGAGGTCTGTTTCTTCCATACATTCACACCGAAGGTGCCCTGCAGCAATAGTTCGTGGCCCTCCAGGGGGCAGATGCTTTCCACATGGTCTGGGCACAGCGCCAGCTCCTGGTTTTGCAGGGCTTGACGGGGTACCTTGCACGGGTTCCACATTTCAGTGCCAAGACCTGCACGCAAAAGGCAGGGGCTTCCTTTGTGTTTAGCTGGGGGCCCTTTTCATTCTGCCCACAGCCTTCTTATGAGGAGAGAGTGAGGGAGCTCGGTCCTTTCAGCCTTGAGAGGAGGAGACTCGGAGGGGACCTGTCAGCGACATGCAGGTATGTGAAGGGGTGCCACGCAGAGGTGGGTTGTGACCTCATTTCCCCTGCAGTGGAGGGCAGGATGCATTCCAATGGAGCAAAGCTCAGGGAACCAAGATTTAGGGTGGATGCCAGGAAGTACTTTGTGATGGTTAGGACTCCGAGGGTATGGAATGGGCTTCCACGGGAGCCCCAATGCTTGAAGCCCCATTGGTGAGGGTGTTCAAGGAAAGGCTGGACATGCACATGTTTAGGCATGTCATGAGCAGAGCCGGCTAGAGCCGGGGGTCAGACTAGATGGCCCAGGAGTCCCCTTCTGACTCGCTCTGTTCCTATGTTTCTATAGAACGCAGGACTGTGTTTCCCAGCTCTGGCTTTGCTGCTACAGTGGCTTAGACTTTGTATCATCTGCCAGAATAAAATAAAGTCGATTTACCATCTGGGCTTTGTTTCCTGGGTTCCTGTGCAGAGAACTCATTATACACAATCTTGTCCTTCCATTCGTTGTTGTGATTGTTCTTTGCTCTAAAGAAAAGAGAAAAATAAGACAGCCGTTTGAGACCTTCTTCCTTCTCTGACTTTCTCCTGGCATCACCAAGTTAAAGTGAGGGCTAATTAATTGGCCTCACATGGCTGGTTTTCCTTTGCTGCCTTGTGGCAGAAATGGCTGCCAGCAGCCCCCCGCTGACAACATCACAGGGCCAAACCCTTAATCTCTGAGTGAAGCTCCCACGGGATTTAGGAAAAGCGGGTGCTGAGTTAAAGGACAAGAGAAAAAAGCTAGGGATTGTCCTCTGTGAAAAAGAGGAAAGTCTTTGCTAAGGGGCTGAATTCTGTTTGCCTACAGAAGGTCCCCAAGGCAGTGCCTGGGGTGGAGATTTTAATAGCAGCACTGTCCTTCTTCCCACTGGTAGAGCTAATCCTGACAGAGCTCATCTTTGCTTCTGCTTATAGCAGTGGAAAGCAACAATCTGTTGGGAGATGGCTGGGGGGTGGAGGCAGCTTGCAGCACCCCCCGCCAGCCCAGGAACCCTGATTGGTTGCCTGCAGCCCCAGCAGGTGACTTTGGGGGCCCAGAAACACACTCCACGTGCAGTTGTCTTTGAGAACTGCTCAGAGACTTCAGCTGGTTCAGAAGGCCTCAGCCAGATTCAGGAAGCTACAGCAGGTTCGCTGGCTATCGATATATCTGCAGACAGCAGCAGTACAGGCGAAACAGACCAAGGGATACATTCAGACCGTGTGCGGGCCCTGATGAGCCTCAGAAGGTCTGTTTGGTCCCGCAAAGGCTGGCTAAGCAAGGGCACCCATGTGCATGCCCTGAGCTCTAACCTGATTCAATGGCCGTACTTCGGCAGCATTCCCAGCTCCATTGCATGCTTTGCCATCTGTTTCCTGGTTCTGTATAGCAGCCACGGGAACAGCCACTGCAGGCTTAAACGGAGGAGCACCCCAACTTCTCCCTTCTAGATCGAAGCCATACGTTGGGTTACCTTGCCCAGTGTGCCGTCGAGGCCGTGCTCCTTGATGTCGGGCACATCCTCTTTTGGTTTGAGAGCCAAACGTTGCCTTCCTCTGGTGTTCCTCGACTCCTCGTGCAAGATCTCCGGTCCACAGGCTGCCTGGTTACATGGGTGCCCTCGCATGATGGCATAACAGGACTGGAGACGTGTGTTCACAAGGGCCCATGCAGCAAAAATGTGTTCTGTGAGCTAAGCCCCCATTCTTGATCAATAATAATCAATCCATTTTGATCAATTATAGTAGTCACTACGAATCATGAGCCAGTGTGGTGTGGCGGTAAGAGTGTTGGACTAGGGTCCTGGGAGGTCCAGGTTCTAGTCCCTACTAGACCATGAGGCTTGCTGATCGACCTCCGGCCAATCACAGACTCGCATCCTAACCGACCTCACAGGGCTGTTGTGATGAGGATAAGATGGAGCTATGTGAGCTGCCCTGGTTTTCCCTCAAGAGGAGAAAAGGTGGGACATAAACACAAGGATGACGATGCGCTCAGACGGATGCTGCTTAGAGGAATACAGCGCGTGGGGTGAAGCCATGCCCAGCAATGAAATTCGGGGCACAGTCTCTCTCTGGACCACATGGATGGCTTGCAGCACGAGCATAAGCGAGGGCAGCAGTGGCTTAAACCACCAAGGCCGCTTGTCCAGCATGTTCTTCTCCATGGAACGACCCTGCCACCTTGTGGGCATCTATACAGTGGCACCAAGATCCCTTAAGTCACCTTCAATGCAATCCTTGGTGTGCTTAGACAGAAAAAAGATGTTCCCTGCAGAATGCTGGAAGGGGTCAGACCTTCTTCTGCCTAAACAGAGATGAGGGTGGCACCCGTGAGTTGTCATATCCTGGTCAAGAAATTGCTGAGTTTTGGGATAGATCGATGCACCATTCAATGGGTTAGGGCATGGGTGATGGAGCACAAGCAGAGGGTAGCGATCAGTAGGAACTCATCAGGTGCCAGCCAGCAAGGAGCGAAATCCCTCAGGGCTCAGCGATGGGACTGATTTCGCTCCATCTTTTTAACAATGACCTGGAGGAGGCGGGTGACAAGATTCACAGGGGAGGCGGTGGCCACAGCTGAGGAGCACTAAGTGGTCCAGATGGAGGCAGGTGCTGATGCTGCTCTGCACGACTCCGGCGCACCCACAACTGGAGTGCTGCATCCAGCTCTGGGCTCGGTATTATAGGAGAGACAGAGCTAGGTGAGAATCGGTTCAGCTCAGGGTCACAAGAATGATAGCTGGGTTGGGATGATATATGAAGGCACTGGGTCTCTTCACCCTGGAAAAGAGGAGACTCCAAGGGGATCGTTTAGAGACTTGTGGGCGTGTCGTGTGGAGAGGACCATGACCTGTTCTTCCCCAAAGGACCACAGCCCCTTCCCCATGCCCTCCCCGCAGCTCTGTCTTTCTGTGGTTCCCAGCTCAGGGGCAGCTTCCCCCATTCTAGAAGCTTGGCATTTCTTTCTTAAGGATGGGCTACTTAAAGTAAGAGCTTTAATTCCCACTATACTGGCATTTTTAATATATTCCAGGAGGGACCTCCACCGCTTTGGCATTCAGCCCCATTCAGCAGTGGAAAGCAGCCCTGAGTCATTCTCCGAAATGGAAGCCAGACGTTCATATACTCAGAAGACATGGAAGAGGGAGGAAATTTGGCTGGAAATTTGCTTTACACCAAAGTAGCAGTGCAGACATCATGGGACGGCTGAGAGGGAACGCCTCTGGGGGAGATGACCTGGATTATTGTGCGCACCTCCTCCTGCCAGGTCTCCCACTGGGGCATCTCCCTGGCCACTCAGTTCTGCTCTGAATTCTGTTCACAGAATTCTGTTCTGGATGAATTCTGAGCAGCCAGAACAGAATTCCGGACTAGACAGTCCTTGGGTTGATCCACTGAGGCGCTTCTCCTGCTCTTATGAGGCCGTGGCCTGGCTCCGGGCAGCTCCCTCTCCGTTGGCACCCCACCCTGGCCAGATGAGCCCACCCATATGCCGTTCTGCAGCCCCCTGCAGTGCCAAGTGTCCAGGAGGCCTGAGCCAGCCTTGTCTAGGGAATCAAAACAGAATATAGTCTAGCCATGCTGAAGTCGAAGGGCCAGACTATCTCCCAGTAAGGTATCAACTAGTAGATAAAGATGGAGTATCTTTATCTAGATGGAAGTGCTACTTCCCTTCCTCCTCCCCCTCCTCCCCCCCTCCTCCTCCTCCTCTTTGTTGTGCCTTTATCTTGATCCACCTGTCCTGCATCAACCCACTTTAGAGGTGCCGAAGCCTCCATTCACGCCTCAAACAGGAGAGACAAAATCCTCAGGGGCCTGGAAAAACTCTTCCTTGGGGCCCTTTTTCGGGACTTGGAACACCTTTTTCTTGATCAGGAATCCCTGCCACTGCTGGTGTTCCTGTGCTGGGAATTATCGTACTTTCTCCATCTAAACACTTGCAGGGCCACACCCGAAGTCCAGGTTCCAAAATCCACATCCATGCACCTGCTCAATGGGTCCATTGGCCCACAGACAGCATGTGTGATGGGCACCTGAATGAGTGGAAAGGAGGGCCTTTCTCACATTTTAGACAGAAACAAAATTGCCACCGGGCTCTTCATAGAAATAGGACAAGAGCCAGGGAAGGTTGGTGATACTAATTAATGAGCAATTAATTTTCTTGACCATGTGTTCGGGACATCCCGAACAGCTCTTTGGGGACTTGTTGAATGGAGATGCCAAGCGGTGGCAAGCGGCCGTTCTTAGTTCACCCTGCATGAGTTGATTCACAGCTCTTATTTATCAGAGCCCGTTTCTCACCACGAGCTCGACAGATGCTGTGGCTTCTAAATCATCACTGCCTTGGACCAGCACGCTTTGAGCCATAAAGGGAATGGATGCTCACAGTTTAGTTACACGCGAGGGAAGGCAGAGGGCAACAGCAGATGTACAGACTGACATCTCTTTCTTAAGTGTCACTGATTTAGCTTTCAGCCAATGCACGGCTGCTAATAGTACCATTACTATTGCTGCTGCTGCTAGTAGAATTAATATTTGCTACTAATTGTACTACCACACTTTACTGAAAGTGGAAAAAGAAGGTGCGAAAGCAGGACCGCAGCTGAACGTCATGACTGGAAGAATGATACAACTTTACTGTTCTTCATTTATGTTATATTAAATATATTATATTATAAAGCTTTACTGTCAACCATGAAGCAAGTGAAATCGTGAAAGATTTGGCATACCTTGGCTCAGTTGTAAATTCACATGGAGATTACAGCTGAGAAACTAGAGAAAGACTGAGACTTGGAAGGGCAGTGATGAAGGAACTGGAAAAGATTGTGCGATGTAAAGATGCTTCACTGGAGACCAAGGCCAAGATCATCTGCACGAGTATATTTCCCGTCACCATGTATGGGTGTGACAGCCAGACAGAGAAGAAAGCTGGATGTGTTTGAAATCTGGTGCTGGAGGAAGGCTCTGACCAACAGAAAGGTGAGTAAGTGGGTCCTACATTGAATCAAGCCAGAACTTGCCCTAAAATCAAAAAATGATGAAACTGAGGCGCATGGTTAGAAGGCACGACTCAGTGAAGATGACAATAATGCTGAGGAAAGTTGAATGCAGAAGAAGAAGCGAAGGTGAGATGGCTCCGTTCCATCAAGGAAGCCACCGCCTGGAGTTTCCAGGAGTGGAGCAGGGCTGTCAAAGACGGAACAATGGCTTGGGTCCTGGTTACCTGAAGGAGCGCTTACGTCCATATATGCCCGCCCGCCCCTTGAGATCTGCGGGAGAGGCCCTTCTCCGGGAACACTCCGTGAAGGAAATTAGGAGGGTAGGTACTCGGAGGAGGGCTTTCTCTGCGGTGGCGCCCAA
>NW_025336481.1:4588321-4597449 GCF_004798865.1 Varanus komodoensis
AGGAGGGTAGGTACTCGGAGGAGGGCTTTCTCTGCGGTGGCGCCCAATCTATGGAATGTGCTCCCCAGAGAGGTCCACCTGGCACTGTCATTATTTGTTTTTCGGCGGCAGGCCAAGGCCTTTTTATTTAAGCGTCATTTTAAGTGTTAACAGTATTTGCTTATTTATCTGGCCAGGGCGACTTCTTTTATATTGTTATTTATTTTATATTGTTAGTTTTATATTGTTATTTTTGTATTATATTTTATGTTGTGAGCCGCCCCGAGGCTTTGGCGAATGGGGCAGCATAGAAATGTTTTAATAAACAAACAAACAAACAAACAAACATCTTGGTGGGCGTGCACTCTTAGGGTTGAGGCAAGTTGGAGACGCTGATGGCACATGCCAACAAGAAGAAGAACATGTGGTTCCAGCTGAAACGGCCTGCACTGCAAGGAGGAGGGTCCCATTGCTACGTCTGTTGCAGCTGCTAGTCGTCGCTACTACTATCAGTACGACCACTACTGCTATTAGTTGCAGTGGTGTGGTTGGTTTAAAGAATTCTGCTGGTGTTTCACAGATATGCAGCAAAAAAAACCCCAGTCCTTTTCCCCAGAGAGCATGCAGTCCACACCAGCTTTCCAAACTGCCTGACCACTGGGCTGTTCAGGATGCGTATGAAGGCAACTGTAGTCCAAACCATCTGGAAGAATCTGTGGTCTAAATTCTGAGAAGATATGCAGAGATTAGAAAGGATGGGAGAAGAGGGGCGGTTGAATGCAGTGACGTACTCAATCTGTCAAGGGGCTTTGATAGCAGATGATTTGGAATTAGCTAAAATTGTGGGTTGGGCTTTCTGCCCACTGGATGCTCTTGAAGTTGTGGGTTTTACATGAGATCCTTTGTACACATGTGTGAGCAAATGCAGCTTTTTGGTGCTTTCCTTCTGACATTCTCTGCCTGCCCCAGATGGTGTTGGGAGAGGGCTTAAGAGCTAAATGATGTATTGCCATTTTTGAAATTGTGGATTTTTTTGTAGGGGAAGGTAATGGGGGAAAATAGTGGGGGAAAGTCCCAATTGCCTTAACACACATGTCTTCCCCTCCTGAGTGAGCCACAATTGTTTGTACACTAAGCCACTGGGTGTTTTTCCACACTTCTTCAATCCCGTGCATTTTTGATGCACTTTTCCAGGATATGAGGTTTGGGGGATGTACAGTTCTGGCCCTGAAATTCTAAATCTGATTTAAGAATGTCAGAAGCCTGGCATTGTCAAGAGTGAGACCACAGTGGCCTTGCAGAGTTTCAGGTAGAGGTTTTTTCTAGCCCTAGCGTGGGATGTCCTGGACTTAACCTGGGACCGTTTGCTCCAGATCTTTTAAAATAAATACACAATTTGCATGCAATTTTTCATGCCGATTTTTATCTGGAAATTCCCAATGAATGAAGAAATGGAGTGGAACAGCCTTATAAGTGAACACACATCAAAGTCACGCGGATTAGAGATCTAATCAGTCTACCCATTCCAGCTGTTAGGTCTTGTGCGTGTTGTTTCAAGTTGAGCTGCTATGCTGCTGTGGAACACCAGGAGGTGCTATTGCAGAACATAAAGAAGCTGAAAGTTGGAAAAGAGATTGTTATTACAATCAACTTTCATTTCAAACGCAGGACTTGACTTATTCAAGGTAGAAATTTGCCAGCATCCAAAAGCTGGCCATACTTTCTCAGGACTTACAATATCGTTATCTGCTGTCTGCAACCACCGACACCCCCCATAAATGACAATCCCCCAAAAAGACCTGTCCATGATGGCTCCATTCAGTTCTTCCTAATCAGAGGCTGTGGCTTCCTCGATGGGGTCCACCCACCTCCTATCCAGGCTTCCCGTTTGTCTTCTGCCTTTGACTTTCCCTGTCTTCTCCAAAGAGAAGTGATTGTCTTCTCCAAGTGATTGACTTCTCCAAAGAGTCTTGCCTGTGCCCAAAGTTTGACAACCTCAGTTTTGCCATATTGTACTTAGATACAAATCTTGGCAGCAAAAAAAATTGAAATGTTGTCATTGAAATCCATGCACAAGATCACAGAGAGTGAGAGAGAGAGAGAGAGAGAGAGAGAGAGAGAGAGAGAGAGAGAGAGAGAGAGAGAGAGAGAGAGAGAGAGAGAGAGAGAGAGGGAGAGAGAGAGGAGGGGGGGAGGGAGGGAGGGAGGGGTGGAGAAGAGAGGAGAGGAGAGGAGGGAGGGAGAGGGAGCATTTTCACCAGAATGGGATCCCGGTATTTCTTTTGCTGTACCTAGAAAGCAACAGCAATGTTGGAGTGTTGTGTCCAACACTCACACTTCATATCTAGGGCTCTGCAAGTTTAGCTTTCCCCTGTCTCATAAGAGAAACCACAGAGATATAGAAAAGGGTACCTGCATAGTCTAAAGGCTGGAACAGATAAAATCACAGAACGTTAAAGTTGGGAAGGTTCTTAGAGGTCATCTAGTCCAACCTCCTTCTTATTGTCTGGCTTTTGTGACTACAGCATTCCTGAGAGAAAACCATGTTGTCTCTGCTCAAATCCTTCTAGCAAAGGAGAGCCCATCATCTGTGCAGGAAAACTGTTTCCCTGTCCAATTATTATTGTTATTCCTTTTTTTTTTCCCTTTTCTATATCACCCCATAGCCAAAGTTCTCTATGTCCAACAGCTCTTGCCGTGAGGAAGTGTTCCCAATCTGCTTCCCTGGTGCCAGTCCCATGCTCTGAAGCAACGGAGAAATAAATCTGTCCCGTCTCCTGCATGACAGATAAGAAAGCCATCCTTGTGAGGACAGGCTCCAGAGGTTGGGGATTTCTGGTTTTGGGGAGAGAGAGAGAGCGAGAGAGCGCATGTGTGCGTGCGTGTGCGCATATGTGTGTGTGACTGAATCCAGTCCTGCCCATGTGGACAAAATATTCAACTTTCTTCTGCGTTTTTCTACTTAGGAGTCTGCTGCAGGGGAATAAGAGGAACCAGGATGGCCAAGAGCAGGGTGTCGGTGGTACGTTTTGAAATGACGTCCTTCCTCACGACCAACCAGGCCCCGGTGGAGATGCCAAACTTGCAGGCAGCTGTGTCAACCCACATGATAGCTCTGTGTGTATATCAGATGGGCAGACAGACAACAAACAGGTGATGCTTTACGCGTTTATTTCGTTTTTGTACTGCCCAATCGCCAAGGCTCTCTGGGTGGTTAGCAAAAGTTCAGAAAAAATAATAATTAACTTAAGATAAAAGATAAACATAACTGAAAACAGCACAACCACAACAGCAACTGCAGTTGAATCAACTCGGAAGCACAGCAGCGGTACAGAATAAAAGGCAATACTAAAAATGAAGTTAAAGAGTTAAACTGTTAAAAATCTGGGAGAATAAAAAGCTCTATGCCTGGTGCCCCAAAGAGTACAAAGTAGGCACCAGGTGCTCCTCTTTGGGGGGCTCATTTCACAACCGGGGTGCCACCACTATTTAGCTAGATAGATACCAGCTCAAGAATTTCCTTGAGTTCTTTTCCCAGTGCTAGGGAGAAATGTTCTACCTCATGGTCAGCACACCAACTAAGAGCCAGCAGGGTGAGGTTTTGTGGGCTTGTAGGTTCCCCCGCATCTGTGTCTAAGAACGCCCCAGTGGAGTCCCAGTGCTTCTGTCTCTGGCGTTGCAGGTTAGGAGGCTGAGAAAGTCCATCTCTGTCAGTAAGCTGGTGAAAGGACAAGCTGCCATGCCCTTCTGCACAAGCAGAATGAGTTTATGCCTGCATCTCCAGGGCTGGTATACGAGGTTAGTCTCACTGGGCACCTGGCAAGACCCAGCCCGTTGCAGGAGTCCCATAACCAGCTTCCAGAGCTCCTGGGCCTGCTGGTCCCCTTCTCAGCATGAGAGCAGCAACATGAGCAGTAAACATGTGCAGAGCGCACTGTAGATCCATTTGAATTTCCTCATATGCTCTGGATCAGTGCTTTTTTGTAAGAAAAAAGGTGCCAGAACTCACGAAACTATTTGCCTTTTGCACATAGTCAATCACTGTACACACACCCACACACGTCAGTTGTGAAACGAAACACAACGGTCGCTGCCCGCACTCAGCACGCGACCACACGACCAACCACAAGCCGAGCAGCGCCATCACAACCAGCGCGGACGAAGTGCGCATGCATCGGACTCGACACACAAGCAGCCCACATGCGCCGTTTTAATGCTTTTGCCGCCGACCTGCTACGCTCGACAGGGCAATTCAAATCCACGTGAACCAAACATCAAATTTTCAAAAGTTACTTTTAAAACTTGGAAAATCTGTCGAAAAAAGGTGCCAGAACTCCGTTCCAGTGCATTCTATGACAAAAAAAGCACTGCTCTGGATGATGATGATGAGGAGGAGGAGGAGGAGGAGGAGGAAGAAGACTGCATTGCCCTAAAATGAACAGGGCAATCCTATACTTATCATGCAGTGCTGAGAGGTTGGAGCATGTCAACATTTCCAGCATCCTTCTGGGTTCTTTTTCAGGTGCTTGAAAGCGAGGAAAAATTGCTTCCAGCTCCTTCAAAAACAAAATAATTGCAGGTTTTTAAAAATGTACTTTAAAAATAACTAGTGGTTGCAGCGAGAGGAAAGGACATCAGACCAGCCCTCACAGTGGTCTGACATTTCCTTTGTGTTGACAGACAGCTAGACATGGGTTCAGAACCACCCACACCCCTCTGTCTTTTTATTGATAAAATCAGTATCGCCTCATTTCCAACATGAACACACATTTGGGAAATTGTGCAAATGTGCATTTTCATAAATCTGCAGATCACCTCCAAAGGGTTGTAATTTCCATACTGTCCAATAGCTGAAGCTCTCTGAGCAGTTCACAAAAATTGGTGTGAACGGCTAAAATAAACATTTTCATTCTCTCTCCAAAATAAATATTTTCAGTTTTGCATATGGAAGGAAATGGGCATTTTCAGTCTGCCTTGTTATTTTTCATACGTTTATACAACTAACTCTGCACACAATACCAGAATGCAGGCAGGGAGAAGTCTGGAAAACCCCAAATCTTGATGACCTGGAAAAAGCTGGCTTGTTGTAGATTCTGCTGGCTAGATGGAGAGAAATCCAGTCTAATTTGACTCTGTTGAAGATTTATCCACTTCCCTCCATCCACTTCATTAGGTGCATGTAGTGTGAACCTCAGCTATATCTATATATATGAGGACATAGAGGGGTAACCTGCACCCAGTGAGTTCAGATGGAAATGGTTTTCACTGTGCTTGTTAAGTATGAACACTCTAGACACGCAGAGCCCTCTCTGTCGGCACGTGAGCCAAGTCGCCCCAGCATCGCCCCAGCAGCCGAGCATCGAAGAACAGTGCACACAGGGGCCATGCACAGGCTCAGAAAGGTGTAGCCACGCCAGGCAATGACATCACGAGCCACGAGTCACTAGCCAGGGCTTGTCTGAGCTTTCGCACGGCTGGTCAGTGCGCTGCCAGGGATATACATATATTTGCTTGGACTGGCTGTGAGTTGTTTTTTCTAAACTAAAACCTCAGTTTTCAGGTTTTATTGCAGTGTTGGCACTTTGCGATAAATTAGTCGGTTTTGGTTGCGGTTTGGGTACTCAGTCTTTAAAAGGTTCATCATCACTGGGTTAGGGTTAGAAAAACGAGGTGTCCAGGAGTGATTTTGATGGCTGGGATGTGTCTAGAAGCGACAGAAATGATGAGCTGGGCAGAAAAAGCTGCTCAAGGAAGGCTTTTTCAAAATCTCCCTCTTTTCTATGGAATTTTAGCCCTATATTAGGGTTAGGGGAGCACACCAGGGTAGGGTTAGAGCAGTGGGAGTGAACCTATGGCACGCGTGCCACAGCAGGCATGCAGAGCCCTCTCTGCCAGCATGTGGGCCAAGTCGCCCCAGCATCACCCCAGCAGCCAAGCATCCGTCAACAGAGCACATAGGGGCCATGCGCGAGCTCGGAAAGGAGTAGTGGCGCCAGGCAATAACATCACGAGCCACGAGTCATTAGCCAGGGCTTGTCTGAGCTTTCGCATGGCTGGTCAGTGCGCTGCCAAGGATATACATATATTTGCTTGGACTGGCTGTGAGTTGTTTTTTCTAAACTAAATCCTGTTTTCAGGTTTTATTGCAGTGTTGGCACTTTGCATTAAATAAGTGGGTTTGGAGTTGCACTTTGGGCACTCGGCCACTAAAATACTGCTCCAGAGGCTTCTTTCCCCAGCTGCAGCCCTCTCCCCAGGTTAGAAAGGGAGGAGAACGTTTCCCTACTTGGGCTATGGGAGGCACCCCCTTTTTGAGCCCTGACCGCGGACGGCTACCAGTAAATCCATTCTTGACGCCCCAAACTCCCCACTGGCATTTCTGAAGTTATGCCTTTGCAGAGTGTATCCATATGTCGCTACTGCTTTCTTTCTTTGTCAGGTGAGTCACAGACGCTCGGATAAGGGAAATGAGCTGTTGGATGGAGAAAACGTGGTTCTCTAGTCTTTTCAGCCCAGCTTTTGTTGTTCTTTCAGCTTTCCAACTATAAGTGATCCCATGGGCCAAATCTCGCCTCACTGTCCAATCTTGTGCCACCTCTTTCAGCTGAACGATGCTCTGGCCTGCATCCTCTTTGATGGAGTCTAACTACCTTGCTCTTTGGCGACCTGGTTTTCTCCTTCCGCTGCACATTCCAAGCATTAAATCTTTTTCTAATGAGCCTGATTGCATAACGTGGCCAAAATGCTTGAGTCTCAGCTTTGCTGTCCTGCTGACCTGGGACGCGTCTGGTTTAATATGCTCCGGCACCTGCTTGTCCATGACTCCCGCCGTCCACGGAATACTCAGGAGCCTCCAGCAACACCTCCGTTCGAAGGAGTCCATTTCCCCCTTGTCCAGCTTTTTCATTGTCCAGCTTGCACAACTGCAGGCTGCAAGAGGGAAAATGATCCCTTGGACCAATCTGCACTTGGCTGCCAAGCTGATGCTCTTGTTTTTCCACACTCGATTCATGCCTGCCGTTGCCTCACAACCCAGTGAAATTCATCACTTTATTTCTGGACTGCATTCACCGCTGTGAGTAATCAGTGATCCCAGGAAAGTGAGTTCCTCTACACATTCGATTTCCACATTATCAACTGCTCTTTGGATGACTTCATTCTGTGCAGTTGTCAAGATCTTCATTTTTTCAGTGTTCAGAAGGAGGCCAACCTTCTCACTTGGATTCTTTGGTTCAATTGCTTTAGACCTTCCTTGGTTTCTGAGAGGACGGTTCCATCATCAGCGTATCGAAGGTTGTTGAAAGTTCTTCCTCTGATCCTTATCCCAACTTTTGACTCTTCAAGATCCGTCTTCCTCATGATTACTTCAGCATATAAGTTCAACAGAAAAAGCCCAGCTTTTACACTCACAGAATTATCCCTTGAAGGGTCCCAAGAGCTGCCTGCCCTAACCTGGACCCTAAAAGAGCTTATGCTAACCCTACACTGTCACTCAGAGGCACCTTTCCCATCTTTTCTTGTTCCAAAATTGTAGATTTTGACAATCACCCTCTCCATACTCTGGAGGTTTCTTCTTTTTTGGCTGCCAGTTCTGTTTCTAAACAGTAGGTGGCAGCATGCAAAAGAAAGTCCAATTCTCTGGTTTTAATTTGGGGTTTTACTTTGAATTTTCAAATTCTCAATAAAAGCTAATAGAAAAGAAAAAGAAAAGATTCACTGGGGCCTAGCACAAAGAACAACACCATGCCAGATATCCTGAACAGCAGAAAGCTCCCACAATGGAACTTTCTTTTTTGTGGAAATCCAGTTCCCTATTTCGGCTTCCCAGACTTGCAGTGGGCCAAGTTCTTGGCAGGCGCACCCAGCATTCGCACGCCCGCTCACGTCTCCACTTTGAACTTCCTGCAGCTGTTCTGATGGGGAAGGTTGCTGACTGTGCAGTCGTGGTTTGTGAGTATTCACGGACTTCCCTTTGGCTCAAATTGTTTTGC
The DNA here is from genome assembly GCF_004798865.1 of Varanus komodoensis. Lineage (NCBI taxonomy): Eukaryota > Metazoa > Chordata > Lepidosauria > Squamata > Varanidae > Varanus > Varanus komodoensis. Next base: position 4,596,292 of record NW_025336481.1, read on the forward strand.
GTGAGCAGGCCAAGCGTGGGAGAAAGTTCGCAGATCCTGGAGGGACAGATTCCAAAAGGCCTCGTATCAACCCAATTTCTGGCCTCTACAGAAGTGCAACACACAATTATCTGCAATGCAAACCCAGTGGTGGCAATCCAAGGGCAATTTCCATTCACTGGGGAAATCCAGATAAATCCTGGTAGAAAAAGGTTGCTTATATGTGCCTTGGTGTTATAAAATCAAACCAGCAACACCTCTGCACCTCTTTCTCAGAAAGTATCAGAATTCCAAGGCAGGGTTCTGTTTAGTGCTGTTTTTAAGCTGTTCCTTTAAGAGAGGGCTACTACCTTTGGTTGGAAAAGCCTTTGCAGAATGGCGCACCCAAGAAAAGTTAATTCCTGTCTATTCATGTGCTGACAGCAAACAAAACTCATAAGGCAGCCAAATTTTTATTAATTTATTTATTTATTTATTTATTTATTTATTTGAACATTTCTATGCCGCCCCTTGCCGAAGCCTCGGGGCGGCTCACAACATAGAATAAAATACACAATAAATTAAAACAATAACAATTAAGATATATACATTAGAATAAAATAAGCCGCCCTGGCCAAATAAAATTTTTCCAGCAGTTTTGCAACCACCTTCATTTACATGCCAAGACCCCCAATAATCCCTGTGCCTCCAAGCTCGTTGTGTTAATCTCTTGTAATCAGGGCTATTGTATTAAGTCTCCTCTGCATACCTCTCACCTTCTCCTGACTGTGTTCCCCTTATTTTGTCATCCCCTGATCAGCTGCTATGTCATGTGACTCGGAATCTATAAAACACTCTGTGTATGTTCTAAAATCTTGCAGTTGGTGGTGAGGACCACTACCCCGTAGCATGCTGTCGTAAGTAACTGCAGGGGGCCTGGTGATCTTTCAATAAACTGCTGAGGTTTGAGTCGAAAGGGGTCTTTCCTTACTGAACCCAATTATCTGTCTCGCAGCTGCTATCAAGACGTCCCGACACATCCCCATTCTTGACGTGTTGGAATGTGCAGCAGTACTATATGCTTCAATGTCACACTTATTCAAAGCTCAGTGTCAGGGCTAGGTTTCAAACATAGAAACATAGAAATGCAGGTAGTCAGAAGGGGTCTCCCAGGCCATCTAGTCTGACCCCCGGCTCCAG